>NW_009700646.1:6616-60942 GCF_000703405.1 Apaloderma vittatum | reverse complement strand
CTGTAGCTGAACAGCCTAACTGCATGAGACCAACACTGGATGCCAGTTCTTGCATCTCACAGAGGTCTGATGGATCTTCTGGTGTGGGGTAAGAAGACATTTTTTACAACAGTGATGACCTGGCACTTTCTGCTTCTACTACCAAAGTGCTTCCAGGCAAGCCTGTCCAGAAAAATCCACCCATTTAGGAAGAACTGATTATTTCTACCCCTTTTCCTTGACAGATGTCAGCAGCAGATGCTTGCGAAAAGCAGAGTATATGAACAGGGTAAACACAGAATGATAGCTCCTGGAACTCAGTGTGGAAGTATTTTCCAAGTCATACAGAGTATCATCCTTTTTCTTTTTTTTTCCTTTTTGTCTTTGATTGACCTCCTTTCATATTTCTAATCACTTTTTGAATCCATTTATATCTTTGGCCTCCACAACATCCTGTGGCAATGAGTTCTACAATTTAATTATGGACTGTGTGAAAAAGCACTTCCCTTTGTTTGTTGAAAATTTTCTTGATGATAATTTAATTTTGTGCCCCATGTTCTTGTTTTACAAAAAATAGTGTCTAATTGCTCCCTAGCCTCCTTATTCATGGATTTTATAATTTTAAACATCAAGAACATATCCCTCCGGGTACTTTTTCTCTAGGCTAAAGTTTCTTAATCTGATATCCCCTTCTAGCTTTGATCATTCCTCTGCCTTTCTGTATCATTTTGAATTTACTACACTCTTTAGTGGACGGGGATACAAGAGTTGCAAATAATAGTAGACACATAGTCAGCTTTCAGTACACTGAGCGCTAAAACATGAGTTAAACAGCCAACTTGTATATCTGCAATATGAATGTATTAAAATGTTTTGCTATGACTTTGGAGCTATTCTGCAAATTTTCTGTTTCAAATTCTTTGAAACTAAGTCCAACGTGAACACAAGACTTTTCAAACTAGAAATCTCTACTGCCTGCCTGAGTTCTTGCTCTGAAGGATTTCCATGGTAGTAGCTGATATGAAGGAAGGAAAGAAGATTGTGAGATAAGTATAAATCTATTTTCCTCTGATAACATATTGTTTCAGGGTAGTTCCCCAGGCAACTCACCGGTAAAATCTTATTTTCATTGATAGGAAAAAAAAAGAGAAATACTAAAATAATGGATCAGTTTTATCGAAGATGATGATTTTAGAGTTTGCAGTTGCCCTGGCAGTAATTGGCTTATTTGTGTGAGTTTTTAAGAAAAGACTTGGGCTTTTATCCTTGAAGAGGATTTCTATTTACGTGAAATCTTGTTATGCATTTCAGTCTGTGCCCTCTGCTTCATACATATGTTCTATTGTTCCTTCATGAAGGCTGAAAAAATATTTTCCTCAAAAGTTAGAAGGAAACCTATGTGAAAGTCATAAAGAAAAATAGCAATATAATAACTGAGGACCTCTGCAATCGGTGAGTTCACACGTGCTCCCCAGCATCTGAGATTTATGCGGGACATTTGAGTGACTCCAGGTCACTGTTCCTTTGGGCACAGCTCTTTCCTAAAGACAGTTCTGTTGGATAATAATGCTACTACCTCAGATTCAAGGCAGACATTAGAAAGAAACAGAAGAATAAATATCTTCAGTGAAATTTTAGAGAATAGGAAATGTAAATTCACCTGGTTATTATCTGGAAGTAATACCAATAGATTGCCCCTAATTCATTGGCTGCCCTTGGTAATATACCTGCAAAACCAAGAGATGCTTAGATATAGAACTATACTATCTCCTACAGTAAAGCCCAAAGTTATCTCACTATTTACATCAGAATCTTTGCATATATATAGAATCATAGAATATCTTGGGTTGGAAGGGACCTTAGAACTCATCTAATCCAATCTCCCTGCCACAGACATTATACAGTAGTGAGGGAAAACCTGCAATTTTGTGAAATGATTGAGATGCTTCAGAACAAATGAACAGTATTCCTAGATCTTCTCTGATTCTCTTCTAAAGATATTCCACTAAAAAACTGCAAAATAGATTAAGAAATATCTCACACTTTGGGAGGCTGCCAATCATTAGAGAAATTTTGAGGTTTGGGTTTTTTTTAAACCTTTTGATGCATTAAAAATGTCTATTATTTAAGTTATAAGATTCAAAACTTCCTTTAGAAGGCAGGTACAAAGAGGCAAGGCAGTATAAGCATAATATTTACCAGAAGACTCTTGTAATTGAATTATAGGAAATTGCATCATATATCTGACTATAGTCAGTGGACTTCTGCTACGAATTACAATGCCAATTGCACTGCATTTAACTACTATCCTTGTATCAGAGTCTTGTTTTTAATGACTCCCTTTGTGGGAGTTCAAGTCCTTTCTTTTATTAAAACTATTTCACATTTTGTCCTTGCCAATGTCAGTTTAAAAGAAATGAATACTTCCTATCTGTCTTGTTAAGGGAGATGACCTGTCCAACCTCTCAATAGAAGGTTTGGATTCCCATTAAAAGTTTTCAGTTCTCTCCTTTCCTTTCAGCTACTATGTGCTGTGTCTTTTGTAGATACTTTTTCAAAAAATAAATGACCCAGTCAGAAGTAAAGAAGATTTTGCCCCCAAAACTTTAAACTTGTTACTGAATGGTAGTGCTAGATCAATATTTGCATTAGGTAAGATGAACTGGTTGGACAAAAGGAGAAGATCAAAATGAAGGATAGTTACTACCCCTTAAAAAAAGTTAACTTTTAGGTCCTGGAACCATTAGGTAATGTGTAGAAACAGGTAGAAAAAATGATGTGTTTGGTGGTAATTAATCTTTCAGGATGAATGGTGATATCAGTTTTTGCTGATTAAAAAGAAAGCTAAGGGCATAATATTTCTGCTAAGCAGAATGTTCTAACTCTTCATAGAACTGATACTGATTAGCAGTGCAGATCCAGGTTAAGTAGCAATAATAATAAAAGTGTGACAATGTAATAAATATTATTTAAATTTGACAGAAGTTATTTGTCTGGTCAATGAGAATTACACTCTAACGTAATAGTCAATGTCACTAACAGATGTTAGGTAAATATAGATTAGAAGAAATAGACAAAAAGGCACAGTGAGGATGGCTCTTACTCAGAAATATATTTTCTCTAGTCTTTGCTTTCATTAATTCAGTTGGGATGAGCAATGCTTGTGATGTTACCAATAGTGAATGTTAATTCTGCCTCCTGCTTTCTGCTTAAGAAAACAACTTTATATTTTGTGATAGCTTCAGGATAACTGATCAAAAATTTTTAAAAAAATAATCCCTTCTCTGGAGACAATCAAAACCAGTCTGGATGTGTTCACTGTAGGTGATCCTGCTCTGGCAGAGGGGTTAGACTAGATGATCTTTCAAGGTCCCTTCTAATCCCTAACATTCTGTGATTCTGTGTTTCTGTGGTTCTGTGTAACTGTTAAGTAATACATGCTAAGTGTGTCTAGTTTAATCTGGTGGATAAAGAGAGCTGCCACCTTCTTTCATGAAAATAGCAGCTCTGACCAGAGGAATGTTGCAGAGTACCATCAAATCTGTGGCTTCTGAGTAAAAGGAGCAGATGTCAAACTGATATCAAAAGAACAGAAAACCGTTGTTATAGAAATAATTTAATAAAATAATTTTAAGTTAAATTAAAAATACAATAGCAATGTCAAAAAGATACAAAATTTTAATAGAGCAACAGCAGAAATTAACAAATAAAGCCTAACCTTTCATTACATTTATTATAGCAGGAGAATAAATTAATTTTCTTTCTAGCAGGAATCACATGGGGTTGTATCATAGCCTCACAAGTACATCCTGAAAAGATACTTTTAGACAAATGTAACTTTCTTATCTTCCTAATTTCAATGCATCATTTTGGATGGATATTCTGAAGCCTAGAGGGGTGAGAAGAATGCTGAATTTTCATAATGAGTAATGTCAATAACAGTAGCCAATTTTATCCAGCGTGTTGTGGGATACCTGCATTATTTTTGCTTCAGATGTCCATGTTTTTTTATGTCTATATTTATAATTTCCCAAATCAGTTTAATATCACACTGACCGAAGATTAAGTCAAAGAAACCTTCTTCCAAAAAGAGTCAGATCTTCTGAAGTAAGCCTCTCTCAAAACTTCCTGTGAACATTTGTGTAAAACACAAAACTTCTTACTGAGACATAGATTAACAGATAATATTTCCTTGCTCTAGCAGTTAGGACATTTTCACAGGACTTGCAAATTGTGCATGCCAATTCCTCCTGCAGACTTAGTCTGCCATATCCTGTGTGAAAGGTTTCACTCCAGAGGTACTTGATAAAATAGCATTTCCATTTGTCCTTCTTGTCCTTTATTTTCCTTCAGTCTCTTTATTTTTTTTAATTTTAATTTACTTTTCTCTTTACAAAAAGAAGATTGTCAGACTGAAAATTCTAAGCAATAGAGTAATGTTATTAAACAGGGCCAATCCCATAAATGCATCTTAGTCTCATTCAGAGAATGGTAACAAATTATTGAAGCACAATTTTCATCTTGTGAAGGAGAGAACAAGAGATATCAGTATAATGACTTTCCACATTTTCTTATAATATGACTTTTAGCAAAGATAATTTCAAACAATTTCACCAGGTATATAAGTGGAGTTTAATGATCTGTAGCTGCCTGGATCATGCTTAACTTCATTTTAAAGTGGAGTTACCACATTTGTTTCCCTCCTTTAGGTTATTAGATGATTTTAATATGGAATTGATTATCATTAGTAGATGAACAAACTCTTCCCTCCACTTATGCACAAACTAAATGAAAAAAAGAACAAACCCACAAAAACCAAACCAAAATCCAACAAAATGTTTTCAAGATTTGATGATACATTTATCAGCTTGCATCAACATCTTTTTAAACTCTTTGATAGTGTTTGTTATTAGAAAAGAAATATAGAGTAAGCAACTCCTTAAGCACAGTATGTAGTAAAGACTAACAAACAAATTTAGGTCCTTATTAATACTGTGGTCTTCCTTAATTGCTTCATTTCTCTCACTAGTTCTCTGTCAGACCTGATCAGTTTCCTTCTACACCCTCTTCTGATACAGATCAAGAATTTCTTATTTGATGCCTGTGTTATCTGTTTTATCTTTGGTTTCATCTGACCCTTTTCATCTTCCTTCCTGTATGCCAAGTGCCAAAGGCATGACTTATCTGTTCTGCACTTTAGTGTAATAGCCCCTAGAGGTGTTTACAAACCAGCAGATTTTAGAGCATCCTTGAGGCTGTACTACACTTTGCCAGGGGCTGTAATGACCCTAATGTTATCAAGAGATCATGAAGGTTTCTGAAAGACATCTTTGCCTTTACCTCTTCTTTGCTATATTATGCAGATATCTACTACAAATGAAGAACTAAAAGCTAGTACCTTACTTGATGCTGAAATGGTATAATACCGATTTTTCTCCTATAAAATTCAAAACATTAAGACAGAATTGATAGAAATATTTAAGTTATAGTTTAATAATTCTGTCAGGACCATCGAATCTCTTTAAAGAGTCTTCTCTTCGTATATTTTATTTTCTTGTAGATCAAGGCATGGACTGTGCTCAGCAGCACCAAGGACTGAACTAGCACTTTACAGACCATGAATATGCTTTAATAGCAATGTGTTCTGAAGAAAAAAGTTGTGAACAGATATGTACTGCAGATGTGTTCTACAAAGTATCTGGACACTCTGAAGTGTCACAGAATCACAGAACAATAGAGGTTGGAAGGGACCTCTGGAGGTATTCTTGTTCACACCTGTGGCTCACGCAGGGCCATCTAGACCTGTGTGTGCAAGACCACGTGCAGACAACTTTTGAATACCTCCAGAGAGGGAGATTCCACAAACTCTCTAGGCAACCACTTCCATCACTCTCTTATCTTCACAGTGAAAAACTGTTTCCTTACATTCAGAAGTGACCTCCCGTGTTTCAAGATGTTTCAGTTTCTGTCCATTTCCTCTTGTCACATCAGTGGGGCACTGCCAAAAAGAGCCTGGCTTTGTCATCATGATACTCTCCTGTCAGATATCTGTGCACACTGATGAGAGTCCTATTCTGAGCCTTCTCTTCTCCAGAGTTCCAGCTCTCCCAGCCTTTCCTCATGTAAGAGATGCTCCAGTCCTTAACTCTCTAAGTGACCCTTCTCTGGACCTTCTCAACTTCTCTATGAGGATCTTATGGGAAACAGTTCTGAAAGCATTATTGAAGTCCAGGTACACAATATTCGCTGCTCTTCCCTCACGTACTAGGCCAATCATTTCACTGCAGATTATCAGACATGACTTTCCCTTTGTGAAGCCATGCTCACTACTCCTGATGACCTTCTTGTCCTTCATGTGCTATTGTTGCCTCACGAGGGGATGAAGTCAGGTTGACTGGTCTGTAGTTCCACGGGTCCTCGTCATTGTCCTTGAAGATACAAGTGACATTTGATCTTTTCTAATGCCCAGGAACTTCTCATAGTCATCACGACTGTTCAAAGATAAGTGAGAGTAACCTCACAATGACAACAGCCAGCTCACTTAGCACTTGTGAACATGTCCCACTGACTTACGTATGTCCAATTTTGAAAGTGTTCTTTAACTTGAGCTTCTTTCACCAAGAATTAAATTTTCTGTGCTCCAGATGCTCCCTCAGTCTCTGCAGCCTGAGATTTCTGAAGGCTGATGTTGCTAGTAAAGTCCAAGGCATTAAGAAGGCATCCAGAACCTCAGCCTTTTTCATGTCTTGTGTCATGAGGTCTTCTGGTCCATTAAGAATGAGGTCACACTTTCCTTAGTCTTCCTTTTGTTACCTTTGCACTTACAGAAGCCCTTCTTTTTGCCTTTGACATCCCTTACGTTAGACATTGGGAAAAACTTCTATACTGAAATGGTTATCAATGATTGTAACAGGGTGTCTGGGGAAGTTATAGAGCCACCATCCTCAGATGTATTTAGAAGCCTTCTAGATATGGTCCTCAGGGACATGATTTAGAGGTGGGCATGACAGAGTTAGGTAACAATTGGACTTGATCTTAAAGGTCTTTTCCAGCCAAAAGGGTTCTATAATTCTATGACTGCCAAACCAAATTCATGTTGGACTCTAGTTTTTCTAACTCCATCCCTGGACACTCAGACAGTGTCTCTGTATTCCTCCCAGGTTAACTGCCCCTTCTGTTAAATGTTCTGCCTTCTGCAGGTGTTCTTTTTGTCCTTGACTTTGTCTAGGAGCTTCTTCTTCCTTCACAGAGGCCTTCTGGCACTTTTCTCTGACTTCCTAAACATAGGGATAGCCTTGAGCTTGAAGAAAATGATGTTTGAATATTAAGCGGCTGTTAAATTTACCTGTTTCTGTTATCAACCTAGATTGGAGGGGAGAGTTTTGTCCTCTTTTGTCACCTCTACTCCTACAGAATGAATGTTGCAAAAGAAAAAATATAGAATATTTTGACTAGAAATCGGACCTTAATGGTCACAGAAACAAATAGAAAGTCACAAATTTTTATTTCTTTAATGCACAATATTGTGATAGAGTACTTACATTGATATATATATTAGAAGGAATGACCTCAGTCTGGATCCCATTCCCAGACAGAATTTGTAATAAAAAAAAATCTATTTTCTTGTATGTCAGGGTGTAATCTGGAAATCACTGAACCTCATACTTTTAGATTCACAATATTACATTCAGAACCATTATATTTCTTCTCAGAATTAATATCAAATATTTTTTTTTAACTTTAACTAAATGTTGAGTCCCTTCTAATGTTTTCTATATGTCACCTTGGACATGAAAACATTTTTGCCGTGTGATGATAGAAACATGTACATTACAAAGGATTATGGCTATAGAAGTTGACAGATATTGAAGGTAAAATTGATATTCTGAAATATTTTAACTTAACTGCTAGTTCTTCCTTTCAGGTGGTGAGAAAGAAAAAAATACACCACAACAACCTTTGTAGAGGGAAGAAAAGATCTTTCATTGTTTTGATCTCAGGTGTGAGAGGCATTTTGAATATATAAAGGCTCATCATGAAAAACAGTGACAGGAAATTTCTGCTGAATTCTAGTGACTGCAGTTTTCAACTTTATACTTTATAAATATTTATTCAACTCTTTAAGTTCTTGCAGTTTATGAAATTCTTGAGAATTTTCCTGTCATGCTATTTCACTATTCAGCCTTTATTAGCATGTCCTCTGAATACTTCAGTGTTTAGATAAACAAGGTGAGTTTTCTGCTTCAATACTAACTACTTCCACAAGCTTAAAAGGTAAAAATAGCAACATCTCTCCTCCTCTTAACATTCAAAAAAATCAACATTTGAATAATGTTAAGACTGTGGCACAAATTATCTAAAGCAGGAATCCCTAACAATTTCTATAGCACTTACTGCAGATAAAGGTTATCACAGGACAATACTTGCAACTTGTGAAGTTATCTATAAAAGTTAAAATTAAATGTTACTAATAGTTTTCACTATTTTTTAAACATAACTTTATAAAATAAATTGATGCTATTTTCTCTTGGTAATACTTTTTCTCTGTTTACAAAATAACTTGATGCCAGTTTCCCTTGGAAATATTTTTTCACTGTTTGAAAAAATGAAAAATAGTAAA
This sequence comes from Apaloderma vittatum, assembly GCF_000703405.1. Taxonomy (NCBI): domain Eukaryota; kingdom Metazoa; phylum Chordata; class Aves; order Trogoniformes; family Trogonidae; genus Apaloderma; species Apaloderma vittatum. Next base: position 52,343 of record NW_009700646.1, on the reverse strand, counting down.
ATGGTCTTATCAATGGAATAAGCACTCCTCAATATCATTGAATACATCTAGACAATTAGGCCACTCTACTTTGGAGAGGTGCAAGTCTTCCATGAACTCTTTTATCTTAATTTCACTAAATATTTTTCGTGACTAAACAACTTTTAAACTATGTGAATATATAAAAAAATCATATTTACATTTCTGTATTTATTTTTATGCATTGTATGTATCTAATTCAGAATATTTCACATTTTAGACAACTGAAACAATAAAAGAAAGATTGCTTTACGCTAAGGATGGATTTCAGTTTTCCTATCAATTTAGAATAAAATTGGCAAAGCATATAAAACTTGAATTAGAAGTTTTGATGAAACCTTAAGGTTTCTGCCTTTCCTCTCATCATCAGATGGCAAATGGGCTATGCTACCTGTGAATTAAAATTATGTTATATATGTTAAAATTTTCACCTTATGAAAAGCAAAGGAGTTTGTTAGACCACTGTTTTCTACCTCATTTCATCACACTAACGCTTCTCTTTAAAGTTTGTTGATGAATATGCAGGATGAGTTGTTTGCTATAATTTACTGTAATTTCATTGTGGTGTTACCGATGTTTGGTGGAGTCAAAATTCTATACATGGTGCCTCAGCCTACAAATGAGACATGCAGAAGTGCAGTGTATCAATAAAAGAAGAATATGCTGGCAATTAGCAAAATAGACAATAAATATTAAAAGTTTAGACATTCTTTAATTTCCACTAGAAGAAAAAAGAGCTTCAAAATATTCCAAATAATACTTTATCTGACATTAAATTCTGATTAGGGTTATTAAGGAAAAAATATTTTAAGAAGATAACATCAGAGATCTGTGACATAGTTTAGCTTTAAAAAATGTAACTTTGAAGCATGTAAATATAGAACCTTTTGTTAAATCACAAATATCCAAAATATAATCTTCAAATCTTCTCCCATCTTAGTTTTTCTTAGGGAATGCCTTGGGAACAACATGAATGGATTGTTCTTTTTACACAGCTGAGAAAATACAGTGCAAGATTTTCAACCAAAATTTGACTGAATTTGCTTTGACAATATGTGCAACCCTTTGGTCATCTTTCTGCAGGAATGTTTGAAGGATTTAGTTTTACTGGCAAGAGCATTAGTGGAAAGTAAATTTCAAAGATGCGAGTGAATATTTGCAAAGCCAGGGTTTTAGACAAATAGTTGCAAAAGCTTTACCAGTCCTAGAACATTCCTTCTGCATTTATCTAAGGAAATAAAAAATAAAAAAGCTGACACATTAGAAATAAATAACCGATAACCAGTAAGTTAGTGTCTTAGATGCTAGTAACAAATGGCCCATGAAAATGCAAGCTACAGAGAACTACACAAGCTAAACAAAACAAAAAGCAAATACTGAAAATAGATCATTTGGATGGTTCTAAATATATTTAAGGATATTCTGGTTTACTTGTTAATTTCTTTCTTGGAAGCTATTCCACATGCAGACAATAGGCTAGATTTGTCAAATAAATCCATTGTTGCAAATTATGCACTAAAACTTAATCAATAATGCATTTTGTGGTGGATTCACTTTGACAGATGTCACTATTACTAAAAGTAATATCTTGTAATAATGTAGTACAATGGGAAGCTGAACAAATGCTTGCACTGGGAACATAGTTAATATTTGACAATGTTAATTCCAAATCACATTTATCGTCTATGAGAAAGAATATGATACAATTGATTCAACATGTCTGTAAACACTCTTCATGTTCAGAATGAAAAAAAAGAGATTATCATAAATAGCAAAAACACACTGAAAAACTAATAGTCGTGTATTAAAATGCATTAGTGTTCTTTTGTGGAAATCTAGCAATATTCTCAACTACAACTGCATAATAAAATATCTCAGATAATTGAAACATCCAGGAAAAAAAATCTGGATATATTCTTTATTACCATTTGGTCTTGCAGTTGAGAAATACATCTTCTAAGCAATATAATTTTGATGATATACTGTGTTAATACATCTTAAAAGCCATGTTGGTTTGATGTATACACACTAATGACAGGCCAACTGGTGGCAAGAGAAATTAATTTTGCACTTATTCTGTGACTTTGACAGATTATGTAAAGAGAATTATTTATAAAAAAAATAATTTTGAATTTTCATTTGGAAAATTATACCTATATTTTATGCATATATGTTGAGAGAGAGAGATTTCTGAGAGTTTATGAAGCACCTAAGAAGTGTGCTGTATGTTTTGAAATTTATTCTCCCAAGCTTTTTTTACTATCTGTTTAAGGCTAGTTTCTGTTCCATAATAACTGCTCTTTAGGTCATTTTGCACTTCTGGGTATTTGGACTATAGATACACAAAAAAGACACAGCTAAATTTTCAAAACTGTATTTATACTCCTAAAACTGAACATAGCAGTGATGGAGAGAGGTAGTTAAGAAAGCTGTTTCTGGGGAAAGGCCCACAGAATAAATCCAATGCCTCTGCTGTGCTACTTGTTTATCTAAATATTTAATGGGTGGGCTTCATAACAAGGCTGATAATTCACTGAAAATGTGATTTGGGAAATATGCATGTAATATGGTGTGTAGTATGTAGGACAGAGCAAAGCTTAGGAGCTTTAGATTTTAAGAACATATACTTACGGTTTGAGCAAGAGAAGGGTCTAAATGGAGCTAAAACCTGCAAAAGTTTCTTCAGGGAAAATGGGATGAAAGCCGAATTGTTCATACCAGGGAAGTAATTTACACTGCTCTTTACCAGATCAAAGCAAGAACCATAATCGAAAATGTATAAGGAAGGAGAATACCAAAAATGGCCCAGCCATGAGGTAGACATCTGGAAGGAAGGCTGACCTTTAGAGCTATGGAGGCCAAGCTTTTGTGGGTAAGAGCTGTTGGAGAAAGTCTAGGTGAAAGCTGGGGCAGAAGATAAGGCTTCTTCCCAGATACAGACATGGTGGTCTTGTGTATTTCACAATGTTAGTCTTAATGTCTTGAAGTCCTTGATTGGATGAGTGGTGAGTTTTTTGTGGTTTTGGAGGGTTTGGCTTTGTTTCTTTTACTATAAAGTCCTACAGCTGGGAGGGAAAATGAGCTTAAGGAAAGCTCTTTTTTTGGTGGTTCCTTGAAAGATATATCCAGAGGCACCTTGAATGTGTGTGAACGGTACATGAGTTCCTCTTTTTGGCTTAAACTGTTACAACTGTTACCTTTACCTTTACCCATACAGTGACTCAATGTATATAATGCATTACAAAGTTAGCAATAAGCTCCAAATTATGTATTAAGAGAGCATCTTCTTATCTGCAAAAAGAGGAAGAATAGCTCTTCATTTCTCTGCTAGACATCTCATGGCAGAGATACTAAAGAACATTTTCAAGTTATTTTAAAACCTTTGAAGAGACTGTCACTGCAAAAAATTATGTCCTGTCCCATTTTCACCCTGCCATGCAAGGGAATTGACTGCTTCTTTATGGCAACATCTAATATTATATTGTTTGGACTGTACTTTTTGGGTTCCTTTTCAGTTTGACCCCTTTCACAGATCTTTTGTTTTCAATTTTATCTTTCGTCAAGATTCACTCTGTGGTAGCAACCGTAGATCTTTCCAACATTTTTCCATATATTTCTACTTCTGTCACACACACATAAGCAGCCAAGGTACAGGCAAAATTTCTGATTTTGTTCACTATTATCTCACAAACTGCCACCATAGTCTTAGATAAACCTAAAAATTTAAATATATGAGCAGGATCCCCAAAATATGAAAAAAAGTATCAATCCCAAAAGCCTACAGTTGAGCTTGTTACTTAATGTTAAAACAAAAGATAGGACCTTATTCATGATAGAGCATAGTTTTCTGTCAGTCTTTTCATGTATTTGATCTAATAAAAAGCTGTTATTTCCCCTAGAAAAGTTTAGGTCACAGTATCTATATTCATATAAAAAGTGATCTCTTCATTATGGGGAGCTGGTTAGCTCAGTCGGTTGAGCATGGTGCTGATAACACCAAGGTCGCAGGTTCGATCCCTGTTCGGTCCCCATGTGTTGCCTCATCTAGTTGAGAGGTGTCCCTGCCCATGACAGGGAGGTTGGATTAAATAATCTCTAAGGTCCCTTCCAGCCTAGGCCATTCTCTGATTCTATGATTATTAGGCCTTTAATGTAACTGCTGCACAACTGAAAGCAAAAAGCTTAAAATATTTAACTTGAAAATATAAGAATGTTTCAATAACACTGTTCATGTGATTGTACTGGGTAGATATTTTTCAGTTCCCCACTCACGGTGAGATTTGTCTCAACCATCTGTCTTCTTTCAACAAGGCCTTCTTTTTATTGTCTAGAGGTGTCTTATCCTGTCTCAAGGACACACAGTCTGGAAGGGATGGAAGGAATGACTCTGTGGTGAGACTTTTATTCTACACCCTCCAAAGGGAGCCTAGAACTAGCACTAACTAGGCACACCACTTTCAGATTTCTAAACTTAGATAAACTGAAACTTTCAATATCTCTAAGTAACTAAGTAACTAAGTAGAGTCAAAAACCATTCAGCCTTCCCAACAAATTCAATCGATTTGTATAATATACATTCTGTAAGACCTCAGTAACTAAGGCTTATAATTATCTCTCTTGAATTTTCCTTAAGATTTGTTTCTCTAAGTTGCATTTTATTTTAATATATAATATCATCACATTATATTACCATTATGTTAATATATAATACCATAACAAACCCTCTAAAGTTAAAATAAAGAAAATCAGTCTCTCTTTAAAAGAACAAATAATAAATGATGGATAATTGTGGGGGGAAAAAAAAAAAAGGAAGAATGATTTTATGGATAAATTTTAAAACTGTTCAGAAAAAAAGAGCAACATTTATTTGCCAGATATGTCACTAAGGTTTTGAAAATACTTGGGTAACATTTCTGTAAAAGGCCAGATTTTTAATACCTGAGTTCAAACCTCAAGGGCTCTGTTGCTAAGAATAGCTCCCTAGTGAAATACAAAGGTCTTCTGGGGAAAGAACAATCTAACTGGTTGCATCCAGTGTCCAATAAAATATAGACCATATATTCATTTCAGGGCCTTATTTCTACTTTTTTTCCACCCTTCATTCTTTTCAATAAAAATAGTTGTTAATGTATGAAGAAATTTTCTAAATGACTGGAAACAGAATTCATGCAAGAGATTGCAAAATCGAAGCTGAGCTTTTAATTCTAGGGCCGTATAGTTGTAGCCTACATCTAGGGTGTTTTTCAAAAGCTCTGCCTGTCAAATAATATTAATCAGGTTAAATTATACTTCATGAATATGTAATTTGTTTGTTCATTATTGTGGGTTGCACTTCCATTTATAAGTAATGATCCCGTTTTATTGCTACCATAGATAAATACCAGAGATATAATTTAAACACTTTTATTAGCAACATTATACCTAAAATCTCCACAGAAATACATATTTTTATACCACCATTTTCTCTCATATATTTATTTTCCTTTTGTGTTTGTATTGTGATATGCCTGAAATATATTAGATATACATGTTAAACACTTAATGTCTATATCAGAGAAAATTAAACATGCATTTGGAAAGAGGTATTGTTTTCAAGCATTGTATTGATTTTTCTTTTAGTACTTCTATGTCTGAAGAAAAATGCTATAGTCCATAAATGTCCTAAATACATTAACTTCTGCTGCTACCATTACAGAAGACTTACTGCTTAGCTCTTAGACAAAAGCATTGTTTCGTTTCTTTTAATTCACTGTCTATAGTTTAGTGAGTTGGCCTTTATTTTAAGGTCATTCGCGCAAAGGAGTTTAGGTGATAATACTGCCAAAGAAAAATCACTGATGAAGTGTGCTTGAGAAACTTGCCGACCCACTGGATGTGTAGGTCTGAAGTCCTTCCAGAGCTGTGCTTCAAAGCCTGTGGAAACACCCTGACATCTACTGCTGGCATCGGAGGAGGAGCCGAGTCCAGAATCACTATGCCCTGCTGCAGGCTGGCCTGAAGGATTGGAAAGGTGGCAAGTGGGAGAGTAGGAACATCACGGTCTTGTCACAGAGTTCCCAGCTGGTGGAGATCAGGCATATGGCAATGCTTTGTAATTATTTGTATTTCTTTAGTGTCTAAAGACTCCAGCTGGGATCAATGCACCACTGTGTAATTTCTTACCGCGTAAAAGATGGGCCCCCTTCCAAAAATTTTAGGATCCGAAGAGACAAGGCAGAGAGATAAAAAGAAGCATTTTCAAGCAGAGAATTGAAGACATGGTTGGTATGAATTACTCCAAGCTTAGGTTTAAAAGAATATTTTTAGAGACTTTAAAAAAAAATTAATTGGAGAGATGAAAGGCAGGGAGACATATGCAGCAAGAAACATCTAAATGGGAAGAATAAAAGAACAGGAAAGAGACGTTGAAACAGGATACAAAGGAAGTGAGGAGAGAGGATAAAAGGAAATGGAAGACAGAAAGGAATATGAATAAAAGTTCATTCATAGACCTTTAGAAAGTAGTGACATTTAATAGTACCCACTTTTTTGGCTAATCTTTAATAAAGTAGCTAATCACCACTGAATGTAGTAAGTGTGTCAAGACATACCAAAACTGAAGTTTGGGTTCCATGTGGTTTATCTTTTCTGATGACATGGCTAGATAGCTTAGTCCAAACCAGTGATGATGACAGTGAAAAATTATTGGAACTAGTTGTGTTTCCTCTTTAGTACCAAGAGTCATCAGGTATGTGAAGTCATGGTAAACTAACAAGCACCTGAGTAGAACAGAGTATTACCTGTACTTTGAGTAGATTAGACTTTATAGAAAAAATAAACAACAAAATATTCTCTCAGTCAGAGGTTGATGTACATAGGAATAGAGTCCAGTGAACAAAATAGAACAAATAATTTTCAAAAAGCCTGAAAAATTTTGGCAATGCTAAAAGTTTCTAAAGCTTCCAACATGTGACCTGTGACCCTGATGGACATCAGAATATTACCTAAGTGCATTGCTATAGGTCCTCTAGAGTTGCATATATGGTTTGGCTCTAGTGTTCCATTTCCTGTTTTGTGGTTTTTTTCCTTTTCTTTCTGTCTCAGATTTTATCTGTAAAAATGAAAACTGTGACATATCCACAATGACTTGAAGTCTATAAAACAGAAATAATCAAAGAAATAGAACTAGGTTGCTGTTTTGAAGTAACTTACTTTTTAGTCTTATTGTGTAATCCTTAAATAAGCTAACTTTTTAGTCTGTTCCTATTTTTTTCTACGTAAATGATTTGTTTTGAGTAAAAATTATTTTTATTTACCCTTTCATGAATAAAAAGAGCTTTGAATAAATGCTTCATGCTCAAACAATTTTATTATCTTTTCTCTATCAACAGCAGTTCTCTAACTCTCTTGGAAAAGAGAATACAGTCTTGCCTTGTCTCTCCTTAATGAAAATCCTATGTGATGGAAGGTAAACTTGGTGCCATAAATTTATCTGAAAAAATCCAGAACCCAGTAACTTTAGTGAAGTTGCAATAAGATTGGAATTATTATCAGGCAGGATCTAAATAACTAGAGTAATCGTTCCTAGTTATACCCATAAAGGGGGTACTTAATTCCTCAGTGTTTAAGAAGCAGTTTGTGATTCCTGGAAGCTTGGACATGCATATGCACACAAAACTAATACCTTAACACTTCATTTTCATACAGTTGCAAGTAATACTAATAAGAGGATGAAGAAGAAAGTATAGTACAAAAGTTTTTCTTTGAATGAACACATACAACACAATATTTGAAGTGTGCAACAGTTATTTTATGAAGAGTAACAACTAAACATATAAAATTTTTTAGTTCCACAAATGAGTTTCTTTCTTCCAGGCATATAAGGATCCCTCCTATACAAGGCATTGTCAACCCATTAAGTCATTTCCACCACTACAGAAGATAATCGAATCTGTTAGGTTTCTGAATGCATATTAGAGAATAATTGTGACAGTGTTACACACACATAAAAATCAAATAGTAGAAGGTTCCAATGTTACTTCATAGTGAAAATTCAGAGTAAGACCATCATAAAACTGGACTGAATATCTGGTAAATGGAAGCAAACATTAATCTTGAAAACAGGACATTAGGAGGGAGAATGTATGGAAAAAAAGACACTTAATGATTTGCATTTCAGAAAAAGACTTATCAACAACTTGATAATTTGAAAGACATATTTTTATGACTTCTTCAGAGAAGTTATAACATATTAGCTACAGTACTAAAGGGGTTTTTTTAAAAGCTATTTAGTTCATGTTATAAAAAAAAGATGAAGTCCACAATGGTCTTATGGGTGTTATTTATATACATTGTAAAAACTGACTAATGAAAGTTCACCCAAGAAGTCAGGTAACTATATAATTTTGGTTCTCTAGAGTAAATACTATATATTTTACCACTTTGCAATTCAGGCTTCATTCATGTTTCTTGCTCCATCATGAATAAAAGAAAATGTAACATCTGATCTGTGAGAGCATTATACATGAGAATGCCTAAAGTTATTGAGAAATTCCAGAATTCAAATGTTAAATGTTTCTTGAAGATTGAATCTCTCATGTAATATCAGGTCAGAATTAAAGGATAAACTGTAAACAGCAATAAATTCCCTCTTAGGATGGAGCCAGTGTTTCAAAATTGAAAAGTTAAAACCAATGTGTTTCCATTTAAGATTATTTTTTCAGGGATGTCATAAGTGGAGGGAATGGTTGTTTAACTAGCATATTATGGTCTCTCTAACACCATAGAAACAAAAAAAAACCCAGAAAAATGGTTAATTTATTTAGGAGGTGATTACATGAAAAAAAGTCAGGTTAAACTCCTTACAAAAATAGAATAACAAATTTCTCTCCTCTCAGCTATTTTGAGTCTAAAAATATTTTTCTGGCCTCTTCACATTCATAGTTTTCTACCATAATAACAGAGGTTTTAATTCCCTTTGCTACAATGCAGAGAGGGGTTCAAAGGACTAGAATTTCAGCTGTATAATCCCCAAAAGATCAAGAGGAAAAAAAATTTGTACTGTTCCACTGTTTCAGCAATGTCTTTCTCATTACAGAAGTCCCACTTTGCATACAGAGTGAGAATAGCAATTGCATTCTGTGTTATCCTCTAGAAAAAATCAACTTATCTGCTCTACTTTAGGCCAGAATTCTGAGTTATAATATACACACATGACAATGTCCTAGTAAATACAATTACACTTTAAGTTCTTACAAAACAGGGAGTCATACTTGCTGTGTTTATTATTAAAAGCTGTGAATTCTGGGTATTCAATGTGTTTACTTTCTGGATATACAGTGGAGAAGGCAAAGTGTTAGTCATTCTCAGATATTCAGCCTGTAAGTAAGTAAATAGGTAAAGAACTCACAGTTGGCACTTTAAACAGACAGCTCCCTCTGTAATCATAAAGCCAATCACATCTCATGTCACAGTTAACTAGCTGACAATATAGTACTGACCTGTTTAAAACAAGCCTAACTATTTGGCTAGAATTGGTTTGGCTTTTTATTCACTTCCAAAGTTCTGTTTCCAGAAATCCCCCTCAAGCTGTTCAGCTGGCATCATCTGCTTCCTTTTTCAATCAGTGCTACTGCCACCGCTCTCCACCTTTATTACAGCTCTATAGTACCACAGACGTGCTGAGCTATCCCAGTGTTCAGAGATGCAGTGAAGAGCCTAGGCAGCCTTGGGCTGCTAGAAAAAAAACACAGCCACGAGATTTTTATTGGTTCCATAATGAAATACGATATGTTTCCAACTTTAGTTTAAAGCCGATGAAGTATTTCAATTATTATTGTTTCTATAACAGAACAAAAATATCAGGAAGTATGTATGTATAACAGTGTGGCTAATATCCTCCTTTTAAAAATGCATTCAGGTACAAAGGACTTTATTTTTCAGACATAGCTTACATAATAGAGAATAATAATTTCTGAGAAATTCAGATGTTTCTTTTTCCTAGTTTCATAGAAAGATATTTGAAAGTTACTAAGTTCTTCACAGAACATCACAGACAAAATTTTCATCATCATTGGCAATGCCTTAACAAAAGGCATCCATATACTATCAACAAAACATAGCAATTAAAACCTGAATTTCTTATATGTCTTATATTCTTAAGTAATGTCAGAAAATGATGGTACCTAGTTTTGCAGATATTTGTGAACTTTATTTCGGTTTGGTTTTATGTTTGCTCTGTGCTTTTTTTTTTCCCTAGGGACACAAAGCAGCTTGAGAAAACTTACTTCATGCTTGGTTTTTGTTATGTAACTATTTTAAATGATTACTTGATTTTTTTTTTTCCTTTAATGCAATCTCCTTGCATCTTGCTGTATTTGAAGGAAACACAAAATATTTACTACTGGCAAAGTAATTCAGAGTCTCAGTGAGATGCAAATATCTGCAACAATCCTGTTGCTTAAATATTTACCTCCTAACGATCACAGGTTGACAGAGAAGCAGAGAAACAAATAAGACAGGGGTTTTTTTTTAGTTTATAAGGAGTTCATGTTTATTCACTGTAATCCTGTAAGATTTCTGTTTATATGTGAAAACACATTGGTTCAATGATCCCATGGCTTTAGAATAACCTTCTACACTGCTTTATCATCCGTGATCCTTTATTGTCTCTGATCTTTTATTGTTCTCTGATCTTTACTGCTCCAACTGCCTACTAAAACATGTGTGTAATAAATAACATTGCATTCCCATGTTAATATATTTATTGTTTACTGGCCATTGAAGATTTAGGGACTATGTTATTTAGAAAGAAGACTTTATAATATACTTCCATTCATGATAATAAAAGAATTTCTAACTTTCATAAGTGTGTTATACTTGTGTAGTTTGATTTTCTGTGTTTTTTTGTTTGTTTGGGTTTGCCTTGATTTTTTTCAAATGAATTAATTCTTCTGTAGAGTCTAAGCAAGCCTTTCCAGAGGGAAATATAAACTTGGATCAGTTTTTCTCTGAGATTTTTTAATTTACTCCTATTGTGCTCACATTATTTTACCCATTCATGTTTCCCTTATATTAAGATTATAGATCATTTATGGAGATAGATATATAAGAATACTTTCCAATCATACTTACTCTTGGAGAACCAAGGACTGTTCCATGAAAAGTTTCCTATTCTTAAGAGTCAAAACGTAATTGAAGTATTCTAGCAGATCACAAAGAAAGTTAGTATTTAAAAAAAATTGTATGAACAACCAAGAAGAACTCAGTATGTCAAGCTGCTTAAATATATATATATATGAAATTACACACATACAATTTGTACATATTATGTGTATTTTATATAATTTATATTTTTTAGAAAAGCAAATATATGAATACGTATACGTAAATCTATTAAAGTATACATAAATTATAAACAGATGTTATACATATGCATACTTGTTAACAGTTCAAGCACAGAGAATTCTATATTAACTCCTCTGAGGAATCAAGTTAAGCTGAAGAAACACATAAAACAAACTTCATAAAATGACACTCGAGGATCAATTTCAGTCCATCTTATTTTACTGGATAATTTTCTGCAGATGAATGATTTCTTCTCACCCTTTCTCTCACACTGCCCTACCATATGTGCTTGAATGAGTCATTAGCTTTTATGTCCTATAGATCTAATAGCAGTGCGGACGTAAAATCTCAAACTTCACAATAGTAAAAGATAATGTTTCTAGTGATTAATTGTGAGGAGACAGTGAGCATTACCTGTGTATTATTTTTCTGTATATTATATTGGATGTTACAAGGCACTCCAGAAGTATTCCTCTGCACTGAATTTTCTATGGGCTGCCTAAAGTGACAGATCTTAAATAGGTAAAGTAGCATAAAAAATATTATATTTGGGGCATTATGTCATGAAATTGATAACACCTAGTGGCATCTTGAACAGTGACTGAATTACTTTACATTACAGATGTACATTAAAGATCCATGTAAGAATTTTCTGTAATTTCTTGAGGTTATCTGTTTCAGATCAAAATCTAATCTCTCCATATTTTTATTGGCAATATTCTAAGACCCTGAAAATATAAAGTCTTTTTGTTCTCTATTATTCCTTCTGTTCCCACTGCTTATTCCCACCTGAAGTCAGAATCTTGAATTGTGCCATTAATCATAGCGCAACAATAAAGACTGATGTCACAAAGGAAGGGTTATTATTTAAGGAGAGAGAAAGCAGCTAGAGCATGTTAATTTTTCAGAAACAAAGGAATCAGGTTTTCATACAAATGTCCTTTGTATGGAATGTATAGAATAACAGAAACAAAATACAGTCAATATCTAGTGTGACTACAAGCAGATCTTTCTCTTAAAGAAATACTTTTAAAAGCTGTACCGTAAGATGAAAATGGTGACTCAGAAACAAACAGATGAAGGGTGGAATTGTATCTCAATTACATGAAAACCAAAGAAGTCTGAAAGTTCTACTTCTTTGCCTATTTCCATTGTAATACTTTTATTATTCTGTTTTCTTTCTTTATCTTATTTTTCCCTGTTTAAATAATACATGGTTTGTATCAATGGGCAACTGTAAAAGTACTGAATCATGATATTAAGAATTCACAAGAAAATGACAGCACACAAATCTAAAAGGTTGTTTTAGTATGTTGAGATTCTTTATTGGCATCTGGTTAATTTAACTGCTAGAATGCCCAGCAATGACTATGCATCTAAGACTTACAAGTACACCAGTTTCACCAGCAAGGCTGAAATACAACAGTATTCTTTGTAGTAGAAATCGGAAAAAATAGAAACACCTGCTTTAAGAAACCAAAACCAAATGAAAAACATATTGGCATTTTCAAGTGTCTCCTCTGATTAATAAAAATAGTTATATCAAAATGGTCATAAATTTTGTTTTCACATTTCCTTTGAGGTATCACCTTTAAAATCAGATGCACATTTCTGCTTGTCTTAGCTTTGTTAATGTTTTTTAATGTAATAAATCAAATATTTTATCATATGTTTAGAAAAAAACCACAGTTGATTGTATGTTCATACATTGTTACAAATAATAAAATTAAAAATTCTAAATTCCTGAAATTAAAAGAAGAAAAGTACTCCAGTTTAATTTTCTCTGACAAAATACTCTATAGTTTTATTTTTATACTTACAGAATTAGATACCAAAGTATTAATAGAAGAGAAATCCTGGAACTACTAAAATTACTGAGAAATCTTTCACTTATTTCCCTGGGGCAATTGTTCCTGACTGATAGTACCCTATATTTTAGTTGAACTGCTTAAAGAGATATTTGTTCCTGTTCCTTTTACAAAAAGAGTTGTTTAGAAGACGTTTAGAAGCAGTAATTATTTACTGAAAAAAACCCCTATCCTTGAAGAAAAAAATATTTTCAAAACAAAACTAAATAAACTCAATTACTAAATATTTTAAAGGACATGAAATTAATTTCAGCTGAATAAATTAATTATAAACACATTTAATTTACCATCAGAACTGATTAGGGTGATGAGGCTGACACGGAAGGATATCTTCTTGCAACAAAGAAAGATTTTATGTATTAGTCTATTCTCTCACAGAAATCTAACCATGGATTTGGATCTGATGCTGCTCCTACCAAATTTAATAGACTGCCCCATGAGATGTCAAACTAATGGAAGTCTCATGGAGATTCCAGATGAGGTCTTATTGTACATGCTTATGGCTCACTGATCCAAACCGGCAGTTTTCTTTTGCAATGAAGTTCCTAATAATTAAGGAAATGTTCATATTCTGTAGCTTGCTTAACTATAACTCTCAAAAAAATTTTCCAGGAAAATCTATTCCAGTTAGGTTTTAAATAAACTCTATTTACTTAGAGCAATACTCAGAATGCTAAGAGCACTGAAGTACATTATTTACTAAAGTTCTTGCAAGTGTCACAAAAACTATGTAAATTGGAAGGTTCACTGGAATGAATGCCTAGTGACCATGCATAAGGATGAAAAATAATTTCATCTGAACCAAAGCCATGACTAGTTCTGAAAAAATATACCAAAATTTTGTTTGAGATATACATTAACAGTACTGCTTTATAGCAGCACACACTTCCACTGGAATTAAGCTTTAAGCTAGAGCCAATATAAGACTGCATTCCAACTAAATTATATTCCAAAAATAACACTTTAGAACTTCACTCTTATACTCTCTGTTTAGACTCTCTTTTAATTTGTTATAAAATTCTTCATTTTACAAGCCCTTTATTTTTTTCTCTCAAAAGTGACAGAACAGACAGCACAGTCTGGCATCAATATTACACAGCAGAGCTTTAAATAACTTAATTAATTTTCAGTTAATAACTTCTCACTTCAAGTTGAAGTCTCACCGAATTAGTTCCTAAAGCTATGTAAGTCCCACATACAGTAGCAGTAAAAGTATGTTAAATCTAACAGTAATAAAGTAAGGCACCTTCTGGAATGCTAATTACTCCTAAGAGTCTCATTCAGCATGCAACTCAGTATCAACAGTATTTTAGACTGAATCGTGTCCTTTTTGCAGCAGGCAGGGGAAAGAATGAGAGAAGATAAAGCGGACTTCTAACTTTATGCAAACTAGAAGGACAATGGACTTGGAAAACAAGCTCTGTTTCCTTCATGCTATGTAGATGAGAAAACTGAGAGAAATTAAAATATGAAGAAATCTGAATTTCCTCATGATGTAGTAACAGAATCATTCAACAAGGGAAGAGCAATTGATGTCATCTACCTGGACTTGTGCAAGGCCTTTAACACTGTGTCACATAGCATCCCAGTTTCCAAGTTGGAAAGATATGGATTGGATGGATGGATCCCTCAGTGGATAAGGAAGTGGCTGGAAGATCTCACTCAAGGAGTTGTGGTCAATGGTTCAATGTCCAAGTGGAGACCAGTGACAAGTGGTGTCCCTCGGGGATCAGTACTGGAACCAGTACTATTTAACATCTTTGTCAGTGACATGGACACTAATATCAAGTGCACCTTCAGTGAGTTTGTTGATGACACGAAGTTGTGTGACACGCTGGAAGGGAAGCAATGCCATCCAGAGGGATCTTGACAAGCTAGAGAGGTGGGCCCAGGCCAACCTCATGAAGCTTAACAAGGCGAAGTGTAAGGGCCTGCACCTGGGTCAAGGCAATCCCAAGCACAGATACAGGCTGGGCAATGAGTATATTGGGAGCAGTCCTGGGGAGAAGGATTTGGGCGTGTTGGTGGATGATAAAATCAACACAAGCCAACAGTGTGAGCTTGCAGCCCAGAAAGCCAACTGCATCCTGGGATGCTTCAAGAGATGTGTGACCAGCAGATCAAGGGAAGTGATTCTGCCCCTCCACTCTGCCCTTGTGAGACCCCACCTGGAATACAGTGTTCAGTTCTGGAACCCCCAACACAAGAAAGACACAGAGCTGTTGGAGCGAATCCAGAGGAGGGCTACCAAGATGGTCAGAGGGCTGGAACACCTCTCCTATGAGGACATGCTGAGAGAGTTAGGCTTGTTCAGCCTGGAAGAGAGAAGGCTCCAGGGAGCCTTCCAGTACCTAAAAGAGGCCTACAGAAAGCTGAATAGGGATATTTTACAAGGACATGTAGTGATAGGACGTTGGTAATGGGTGGAAGCTGGAAGAGTGTAGGTTTATACTACATATAAGGAAGAAGTTCTTCACCCTGAGGGTGGTTAGGCACTGGAACAGGTTGCCCAGGGAAGTTGTGAATGCTCCATCCTTGGAATTGTTCAAGGCCAGGCTGGATGGAACTTTGAGCAACCTGGTCTAGTGGAAGATGTCCCTGCCATGGCAGGGAAGTTGGAACTAGATGTCTGAAATCCCTTCCAGTCCAAATCATTCTACGATTCTATGATTCTATGTCTCTGTTTGCAGGTTAGCTACTACCACTTTCAAGCAAGATAAGGCCTCACAGAACTCCAAGAAACCAAGTAATTAAAAAATCAAATGGAAACATAGTAAAAGCATACTTTTTAAATATTTATTTTACTTTTCCTTTAGAATGTTTATGATCAGAAATTGAATGCAATGTGAAGTAGATTTGTGTAAGAACCAGAAATTATTCTTCATTTCTGAAGAGGTGGAGGACTAGAACACACAATGTGAAATAAGATAAGGCAGCTGTCAGATTTTCGTTTGTTATATTATGAAAGACTTACACAGAAAATAATTTATCTAGAAAGAAATTCATTTTGAAAAAAAATCCCTGCAACACTTTCTTACTGTGCTATACTTTTCATTGTTGAATGCAAAAGCTCTGGTTTATGTTTATTGAGACATAAATATTTTGAGACTTAGCCCTCATGCACGGATAGCAAAGATGGTGACAGTTTTAATGTATAGAGCAAAATGTGTTTCCAGGAAAGATGAGAACAATAAAAAAAAATCTCAAAATCTTAGAATTTCTCTTAATTGTCAGAAATTCAGCAGGGAAAGATGGAGGAAATCTTGAAACACCAGGAAGAGAAGAGGAGTGTGGCCTTATCAAGAAAGTGTTCATCTTAATGAAAAATCAAAACCATTATTTTATCTGGAACAAAGAACCTATCAGATTTTCCTTTTGGTTTCAAGAATCTTCAAACTAGCATAAAATACATAAAATATAATGAGAACAGGCAAAGTGAGAAACTTTTTCTGCCCTTCTCATATTTATTATCTAAATTTTAGTTTATGAATTATGCATCTGTTTAGTCAAGTTTGTTTGTTTAGTCAAGCTATTTTGTTTAGATCTGCATCTTTTATTTCCTGTATTTTTTTTTTTTTGTACTGTGTCGTCTTTCAAAGTGTATTTGCTTTGGATAATAGAATGCCATGGCCTCTGCTGCTTTACTTAAGAGATGACTGTTTGTTTTCTTTGAAAAGAATGATAACTTGGGCCTCTTGAATACCGTAAGTAAAATAAGTAGTGGATGATATATTGACTAACACTAATGAATATGGAAATAAATTGCAGCATCTATACTTAAAAATGGCATAGCAGTGGATAGATCCCCCCAGCCAACAGCAGGAGCAGGGCAGCTGGGGGAACCGGGGACAACCTCAGCAACGGGCAGTGGGCACCCCTCTGGGAACTAGGATGGGCCAAGGCCAGGCTGGGGCACGGGCCCACCCTGATGGGATGGCACAGCCCTGCTTGATGGGAGCTGGAGAGCAGTCCAGCTGTGGCTGGTCTGTTTCTAGGGCAGGAGCTGTCCTACGGGGCTGCAATGGGGCCTGGGGCAGTGTGGGGGGAGCCTGGGGGTGCGCAGGCACAGGCAGGGTTAGTCTCAGGGCTGCGGCAATAGGGAACCCATACGTTTTGTTTATGTGACATGGTAAAATCACGAGAAATAAGCAACACATTAGCCAACCAAGGCAATACTAGAGAACAGTAGTGATGCTATTTGATAGGCATTTGAGATAGACTGTCATCAAACTCTTTGGTGGAAGGCACCCTGCATCATTTTTTTTTTTGCCTACAGCAGTCTCCCTCATCCCCTCTTGATGTTTCGTTTTACAGAGACTTGCTTCCCAGGCTTTGTTTTCAGAATTGAACCAGAACGAATCCAAGGGTGTTGATTTTTTTTTTAAAAAAAAAAAAAAGAAAAGAGGAAAACCTTATTAAAACCTACAAATCTTTTGATATACTTCTGTAGAAACGGACAATGGATAGATTTTCTGTCTGAGACTATAAGTATCTTTTAAGTCTTACCTCCTAGTTTCTCAGGGACTTCTTCCCCAAATCAGACAAACCATAAAAGATCCTTTTTACTGTCCAATTACTGTAGAACTCCTCAAGTGAGTAGAGCTCCCAACAAACATAGTAACTCACATGAATTGAGTTGCAGTTCCAGAGAAAGCAGGATGCTTCAAAGCTGCGCTGAAAGTTATGAGTCAATTGGAAAGCAGATGTACACCACATTTTGCCATTAATGGTCAATATTATTTATACATATTGTACACATATAAATCACACAAAGTCTACCAAACATGCAGTTAAAGTTATTAGGATCATAAAAACATTTTCATTTCTACTTCCATGTCTACATTATTAAACATCAGACAATGTAAAGAAAATGTCCAGGCAGTATCATTGATGGAGGTGTTCACATTTACAGACAAAGCTACCTGCTGCACAACAACTACTGTCACCTTATGTTCAGACAACAGAAATTCTCTGAACTTGACCACAAGAACAAAATCTGAGACGAGTTTGGAGTTGTTATAGATATATGGCATATGGTGCATGGTTTTATTCTGTCATAATATGTCTGTTAAATTCCCAAAAGTAATTTCCACAATTTCTGTCTCAATAATTACAGTCAGTTTCCAGTGGTGCCAGGAAACCATAACGTACATTTTACTGTTCTTCTTGCCTGGGTCTATTTACCTGAAAGAAGAGAGTCACAAATATTCTTTAAAAAGCCTAGTAAAACCTGCTCAAGGCTGCAGAAACTCAAGTGTTCAGAATCTTCAAACCTTGTTCCCTAAAGATTTGTTTCTTTTTCAGACAAATGAAAATGCATAGCTAACAGATTAATGTAGCAATCTTTGCTGTGATTCCGGAAATGTCACTAAATGATATTGCATTTGGTTTTGTGCATTTTAGATAGAACACTAACATTTTAATCTGGGCTATTCTCTTTTTTTTTTCTTAGGCTATCTCTGACCTTCACTTTGAAACAGGCTTATTTATAAATGGTCCTGTGTTTTAATCAACAATATGATACGAGTTCCTGCCTCTAGAAATAAACACTATATTATCCACCCTAGGGTTTTTTCCCCCCAAATGGCTGATATTCCATTTGTAAAGACAAAAAAAATAGAGAAAGTCAACTTCAGTTCTGAGTTCAGTCATTGTTTGTTTATGTATAATGAATTTATTGGATAAAAATAAGCATACTGGATGCAACTTTGCAAAGCAGTTGCTTCAGATTCAGTCTCCCTGAAAGATCTCATTTCAGTTTTTTTCACCTAATGAAGTTCTGACCTCACTGACTTTTCAATAATATTTTCATTTTACATTGTGCCTTTTATGTGTTGCACTAAGAGAACTTTCTGAACTTTCCCTTCTACAAGCAAAGTACTTCATGACAATATGAAGAGTTTGGACTGACAGAGAAACAGATTTGACTTATTTGTTGAGAATTTCTTATTAAGTATATTTTTCTTCCTGCGTAGAAAGATAAACTGAGTTTGGAAGAAGTATGGGCTTTAGCTGTGTAAAATGTTTCAGGCGGAATTATTCCTGGTAGAAAACAGCTCTTTTGCATCACTCAGGTTTTCCAGCTGGAAAGTTGAAACAATCATTTCATGTTTGCTTTCTAGAGATTGATTTCCCTGTAAGATGTATGAAAACAAGAGCTAAAAATCAAGTCACGTACTAGCCCCTTGGATCCATCAGTACCTAGTGCAATCCTGACCTTAATCCCTAAGACATACAGGAAACTGAGGCACTCATCTCTTTTATTTGCTACTCAGTATGAATGCTAGTGGAAGAGGTGGAGAATGGCTGAAAAAAAACTTCTAGACATGTAACCAACAGCTCAAAGACCTCTATTTCAGATTTTGATGATGTTTACATACTTTTTTTTCCCCATAGAATATTTCATAATATTTCAGAAAATCTTTAGAGGGAAGAAATTTTTAATATTCAGAAAGATCTAACTTTAGCTTTATAAAAAGAAGGTAAAATTAGAGAAGTCAATCTACCTTGAAACTAAAGTCACTCGCAGTAGATACTGGAGCTGCTTCTTAATCTACTGTTTGTTTGTCATGTTTCTGTATCTCTACATGAAGAAGGACTGAGGTGGGTTTTTTTATAGCATCTAATTATGACATTTGCTTCCAGTTCTATATATTTGCTTTTAATCTTGGAAATTTATTGTATTGATTTTGAATTAGAAAGATGTTTTTTCACAACTCATAAGACTCAGTTTTAAGGTGTTCTCAATTTCTTGATTAAACACTTCTGCCTTCAGTTGTACTGTCAGCTATATCCTGTTCACCTCTGGAAATACAATATTTCCATTTTAACAGGAGTTTTGAATGAGGCAAAACAAGAGGTTAGTCAAGGACACATGAAATTTCTACTTTAATCTAGAAATATCTTTTTAAGTTTTCCCAGGAAACAGGGTCATCATCAGCTGTTGTATTTACCTCACTACTGAGACTTCCAATACAATTCTACACATCTTTTCCCAACTCTATTCTAAGTTTCTTTTCCCTATTCAAAACATTTAGTAAGGTATGAAACATAAACTACTTAAAAATTTAAGACCATATCTTTTTTTTACTATAGCGTACTCATTTGCAAACCAGTGTGGTTTACTCCACAATACTTTTGCCTTAACAAAATTTAATTTTCAGAAAGGAAAAAAAATAGTCTCCTAAAGGTAAAAATAAACATCCATCTCAGATAAAATCAGAATGACAAAGTACTAGTTGGATAAAGTTAATATTCATTCACACATGGTAGTGCTTGACAGATAAAAATGTTGGGCAGAAAGTCACTTTGTGGTGTCTCAGAGAAAAGCATAAAGACTATAAATGAGATATGTAAACTCATACTACTTTATGGACTTACAAAAGAATCACATTTTTATGAACGCAGTATGAACAGCTGGATGGTTTTATTTTGGTATTAAGGAGTCTGGCATGGTTTCGGTGGATTTTGGTTGGGTTTTTCTGTGTCTTTTTTTTCCTATCTCTTAATCTTTATCTTAATTTCAACAGTACTTCAGAGATTCTTTTGTAGGAATTAACATTCAAAAAAATTAGAGTGCATTAGAAAGTATATCATATTGTTTTTAAAGACATTGTACAATAATGTCTTATCTAATAGCTAGAAACTTCTTTATGATTCTTTGGAGTAGAACAACTAAGCCACTGGTTTAATTCAGGATTATCAACTATTCTGAAGTAAGAATAATGATTCCACATTCTGATGTAGTTGTCTGTTCTCATTTTAACTTTTAAGTACATAGAGAAATATCTCTAATTCATAAGAATTTATTTTTCTTCCAAATTATGTAGAATCAAACTGAACATCAAGTCTTGTCTTACTTTGCATGTAAACTAAAATGTACTTTGGTGACAACCTATGACAAAACAATATTAGCTAGGATGAATGCTGTCTCAAAACTAAAGGACCTTTAAAAAAACCCCAACAATATGAGAAATATCCTTTGTCCTATCTCAGCAGAAGTTTTGGTTCCTATGTCCATGGAAGAAGGCACCTCCTGTTTCCTCTTACCAGAAAAGAAAGAAATTAGCTCGAGAACCAGCCTTTCTTTCCTCAACAGCAACCACCTTGCCAAGCTTTCTTGTGCTACTACCCTAAGGCACTCAAGTGTGTACAGAGCAAGGTTATACTTGGTGATGCTTCAAGTATTTAAAAAATCACATTCTCTAGATTATGAAAAGACTGAAATAAGTGGTGACTTCACAGTGATGGGAAAAATTGTTAGTCTCACTTAGAGACTTAGGGTCATTTAACCAAGGCTTCGAATCTTTGATAGCTCAGAAGGATGCCAAAGTGAGCCATTTACCTAGGAGTGCTTCCTGTAACACATGGAGATATTGGATCTTTCAACAAAATAAATCAAATCAGATTTGTCATTAGTTCCAGGAACACTGGTATTGTTCAATGCTATTAAAGTTTCCAGTGACGATGATAAAATAACAACTACAAGGAAGGGTTTACAACAGTACTTCTACCATTTCAGGGGTACTTATTTGCTTTCCATTTTAGTATGGAAATGCAGTAGCCTTTTCTTCAAAACTGTAAAGACTTATTTTCCATCTGATTAAAAAAAGGATTATATAAACTGTTGAAGAGATTGGATGAGTTTATGATTTCATTATATTATTGAAATAAATCGAGTAAAAGAGCTTGTAGTTTCTCTCTTTACAATATATTTCATGAACTAGAGACTGAAGTCATCAAACTTACATTGATAAAAATATCTTTTACAACTTATTCCCTTGACATGGCTTTGATCATGGTAGGAATATCACACCCATAACCTGGAGGGTTTAGAACATCCATGCAGAAGTCAGAGTGGGCTTCAATCCTCCTTCTGCAGAAATGATGTAAAACTCAGTTTCCCTGTTAAGGATATTCAGAAAGGAAGTTCTATAGTCCTAATATGGTTCTACGCAGTAATTATGTAGCTTCAGCACTAAAAACCAGTGCCAAGATTACATAGCTATCCATTCGGTGGAGAAGATGTCTCATAAATATGTCCAACACTGCCCTAGGTGTGGTCCCCAGGTGTGGCAGCAGGAGAGCTAGTAAAACTGTCCAGCAGGCAGAGTTCAGCCACTGTGATACTGCCTCCTAGAGGCTTCAAATCTCACATCTTAGTCTCTTGTTCTGGGTCTGCCCTGACAAACAGAATGATTCTTTTCCTATACACGTGTAGAGAAGGCAAAAAGAATGCAAGTGTCTCCCACTTTCCAAATACGGCAAACTTTCCCTGGTTTGCAGTGCCGAGGGTGGGGGAGTGACTGAAAGAAGCAGAGATACACAGCATCTGAATCACCAAATCCGAAACACAAAAACATGGGGAGACTCTGTAGAATTCCACCATAGTTTCCACCATTTGCCTTACGCTGGACTAAGTAGTGGCAATAGAATCATAGAATCATAGAATGGCCTAGGATGGAAGGGACCTTAGAGATCATTTTAACCCAGCCTCCCTGTTGCCAGGGAGACCAATAGGTTATCAATATGTCATTTTCACTTTTTTTTTAACATTTTATAACATCAAACAATGACCATCCCAAGTCATAACCATTTATTAATAAAAAGGTAAAGTAATAAATTTTTTTAAACCAAAACAGTGTTCTGTGGGTCAGTAATAGCACATACTACAATTTAAAGTCTGGAGAAATGGGCGCAGGTGAAAATCACACTTATGTTCTTAATTTGAAGTGTGGAAAGGGAGGATTTGAGAAGGGATTATTGATAACGTATAGAGATTTCAGTGCTAGAAATTGACTAATTGTCCATAATTCAAAAACAACTTACTCATTTTTTTTCCAAGTGTCCTGTCCTTTGCTTTCTTGGGAAATTTTCATCTGGAACACATTTCATAAGAAAGAATAAGCAAATGTTAAAACATTACTTCAGCCTAAAGGTAGTAGCAACTGTCACTACACTCACCCTGAATGTAGCTTTGAATGTATTTTTTTAAACGAGAAAGTTTCACAATGTAGTTGAAACACTATTCTTTTTTTAATTCTGAAGCAAGTTGTCTTAAAGCGCTAAGCTATTTAGCATGATGAAAATTAAATAGCCAAACTATGTGGATTTGTTGTTACCAGCTGTGGCATCACTTACATTTCACACTTAACACCTTGACATTTACTGCCATATTTTAAACATGCAATCAAGTTGTAGCCAGATGGAGAAGCTGTTTTAAAGTAGATAAAATTGCAAACATAATCTCTTTATGTTTTTGAAATAACCATGTTAAATATTCTGAAAGATAAAACTTCAGTTTTCGTTGGCTTGTCCGGCATCGTAGCAATTTGAAACTGCACTTCTAGGGCATCTCCTACATATGGCAATAAAGGATAGAGATTACGTTTGCAGCATGCATTAATGTCCTAATGAAACACTGTAGTTTGGGCTTCTGTTGTAAAAGCTGTAAAAAATAAATTTTGCTGCTTTAGTTGATATGCTCATAAACTTTTTGTTTGTTTGTTTTGGTAAGAATGTGAAGAGATTACTGGAAAGTACAAGATTAAAAACATGTAGGCCATTCTGCAAATTGAAATGATTTCCTGAAATTAAAATGCAGTATTTTAATATAAGTAAATCATTAAATAAAAATGATCCAATTACTGGAAGTTCACATACTATATTATAAGTTTGGAGCTTTAGTGCCTTTAATTTTTACATGTATCACTAATACAAGTATAGTTGGACACCTGAATTTCCATTGCATATTTTTAAAGACTGTATTGGCAAGTATTTGCTAGTGTAATGAGGAAGTAATGGGATATAATAATGAAGATTGAAGAACTGCTAAGAAGGCTCAGTAATAACACTACAGACAGGATAGACATAATCTTTACTATGAACCCCCAAACAAATGCTGCCAAGGACAAAGGAAAATATGCTTCTAGACTATTGCTTTAGTGTGTTTGGAAACCAGGGGCAAAACATGCTAAAGTTTTCTCCTGGTGTATATAGGATGCTTACGAGATGACAAGTTCTTTCATACCATTCTTATCCATGCAGGCTCTAAGCATGTTTCAAGAGATCATTCAGAAAACACAGCTGAAGCAAGTCTCCACACAGAAGTGGCAACAAGATCAGATCCTGTAAAGATATTAGAAGAGAAACACAAAGAAAAATGTAGGTTTTGTCAAAATACATGCAGTCTCCAATCTGCACATCCTGGGATTCTTTCTTTCTTTGCATCAAGACAAAATGGACTTGCCTTCAACACAAAGGAGATTCATGTCTTTTATGATTTCCATTTCAGACCTACTCTCAGGCCCCTAAACATTGTACACACTGAGATCTATCAACAGAGAATTATACTTTGCTGACCACTGTTTTCCTTTCCTTTGTTTAGTGCAGATGAGTCATGAAAGACTATGAGCTCTATGGGATAAGCAAACATAAACATTTACAGTTGATAGTTTGATGGATGTATCAGTCTATCCATAACAGCAGAAGATTGCATTATAGAAGGATTTTTTGTTTTTTCCTGTGACTTCGTTGTAGACATTTGGTGAAAAGAGGTAAAGGTATTGTAATACAGATGGGTGTAATCTAAGCTTAGTAAGACCCTGCAGCTTATCAACCACTGAGAAACAAAACTTGTGATGAAAAGAACTCAACATCAATGTCTTGATTACAGCCATGACGTAAGAAATGTAATTTACTGTATGTCAGAGAGGTATACATAATTTACTGCTACAGACAAGTTACCAAAGAACTTCCATGGCAGACATTAATACCTGTGTGTGTAGAATAAAAGGCTACTGCCCATTTCAGAATTTTACACAACATTTCCTGCATTTATCCCTCCTGGACAACAGCAAGTGATTTCCAGATGCAATTGAAACTAGCAGGTTGAAAAAGATACTGTCAGTCTAAACTAGGTTTAAAAAAAACTCCCAACAAAAAACATATGGATATATAAGCTCATATTGGTAAGAAAATTAGAGCAGTGTTTTAGGTTTAAAATAATTTCCTCCCTTTTAAGTTACTTAAAATAAAATTTGAATTTAACAATGCACAGTAATTTTTTCTTCCTTTAGTGGAAATTTGAGTGTGGTGTTTAGTTTATTATATAAACTTCATTCATATGTCTTGGAAACCGAAATTTACTGTTCTAAGTATTTCATTTCAATGTATTACAACACTGGAAAAGAAACCTGCATGAAATTTTGCTGATATGGGAAATACACTAATACATAGCCTTCCTACTTAAATGTTGAGTCCTTCAGAATATAGAATAATGACACACTGTCTTTACAAATTATGTGTCTCAGCTGAATGGAAATATTTCCATAAAGTACACACAAGCATAATCATGTGGTTGAGTAAAATTACCTACAAAAGAATACAGGTAAGATGAACTAACTATCCAAAGTTAGTAAGAGAAAGAAAAGAACTAAAAAAGCATGTAGTGATACTGGGTAGCTCATGAAACAACTAAAGGCTTTGAATTTTTCAACTTTTAACTAGTGTAATTTTAAACTTGAACCTAATTACTATTAATAAAAAATGTAGTATAATTTTGTGACTTCTTCAAAGAGGGTTCACCTCCAGTAAACTTCCTGGACTTCCAGAAAACAGCCTTCAGAATTAACATTCTTCCTGGCAGACTTAATAAATAGATTTATGAATGTATAAATCTAGGTTTCACTGTTAATCCCTCAATTAATTCTTCTTGAATCACAGTCAGGAATATTGGTAAAGCAAAGTGAAATATTTAGTGAGGTATTTATAGAATATAGTTTTCCTGGATTATCAGTGTGAAACATTTCATTACTGGTAGATTCATGCAAACAAAGCCTATAAAAGAAAACCATCATTAAACTCAAAACTTTACTGAAACTTAGGATCTGGACAAAACAGAGGCATTTTATTTCAAGAAACAGAAACATAAAGGAAAATCAAACCTGTAAACAGCTTGTAGCCCACAGAGAGCCCCTTACCACTGTAAGAGAACTGTCCTGTAAGCTACCTTAAGATGAACATCAGTTACCCTCTGCAAAGCAGCCTGGATGTCTTTGTCCCTGACTTCGATGTTCCTTTTTAGTCTGGGAACTTTTATTTTCTGCCCATAAAACAGAGAGAGTGTGAAGGAGAAGAGGTTATTATATGCCAACATAACCTAGATTTTCACCAGGATATTAATGAAATCTAGACTTAGGATCTAGGAAGTACAACTCCACCTCAAGCAAATGTCTCAGGAATTTTTAAGAATGAAAGAACAGACAATCTATTTAGTGTTACAGAGGAGAAGAGGCAAAAATGTGAACGATAACATGATTATATCTATTTCAGTGAAGCAATATAATCAGTAAATTTTTGCAGCTTTTTTAACCTGTGTCACCACTAAGTACAAAGATAATTTTTCTTTTCCTTTTTTTTTATTTGTTTGGGTTCTTTGTTGTTGTTCTGTTGGAGGTTTTTTTCATTATTTTTAATCTTTTCTATTTTTTTTGTTTTGCAGTCTTCCCTGTAAGGGCATATTACAAATTTACAAAGAGCCTTTCTACAGCAAATTCCAATTTTTAGATTCAAAATTTTAATTGAATCCTTTCTGTAAGCGTACAAATTTCTACCAATAACTCCAGAAAGCTGCATAGGCAATAAAAAAGGCTTTGTATAGGCAATAAAAATGGCTTTATGTGTTTATTTATTTATATGAAACAAGTATAAGAGTTGTATGAGCTGAAATATAGAAGAAAATTCCATTCTAATTTAGGAATAAAAATCACAAATATGACAGCAAAAATCTTCATTTGCTTGAAATAGAGTTGTATATTCAGTGACCACCCAGAAAGTGAAAATCAGCAGTATTTTTCCTGTATATAGGGCAATGGGTGTAAGAAAAACAACATCAAACTCTTTCAGGTTTATGTCCAATATCTGTAATACTCACACTTTAATATGTTATCAAAGGTAATGGAGAAGCTTCATTAAAACAATACAATCAGTAGAGAATACAGTATTGAACCTTTGAGAAAAGATAGTGAACCATTCCAGCTGTGTGAATTAATGTTTTCTCATTGACCGAGTTTACTATTGTAGAATTTAGAAATAAATGGTGTTGGTTAATTTCCTATATTTTCTCCATAAATCACTGAGAAACAAGAAGTCTGGATGTTCCCTCATATTCTTTTCCTGATCATTCTTCCTATATTTACTGCTTCTTAATTACCTACTAAGAAATAAAGGCATACCCTTTTGCATTCTCAGAATAACCTTTTCTGCTTGAAAGTCTCCTGAAAGACACAACCTCCTCTGCAGCAGGTGTAGTTTTAATGATGCTTTGATGCCATATGTCAAATTTCATCACTTGCTGTGAAGACTGACATTTCTTTTGATAGCTCCTAGCAACAGCGATACCAGTTGTTGGTGGTCATCTCACACTAGACAAATAATTCCTGCAGCAAGAACATTTAATTTCAGTTTCATGCCAGACTGCACGCAATCTCTGCCGTTCTCCTCTGTCTGTAATTCTTTTTAAATGAAAATAAACCTATGTTATTAATTTGACTCACGCTACATTTGTTTTCACATGCAGTTATTGTAGGTGTTCTGATACCGTTGACACCTACAGATGAAGGAATCACTTGATAAGTCAGCTTAATTTTTAAATAGCTCTTTTCTTTTCCTTCTAACATTACTTTATATCATGAATTGCACTACAGATTTGTGGATCTAACACTATTGGTTATTGATAATCAGTAAAAATCTTTAACATTTGCAAATAATAAAAAATGTCATTATTAGAGTAAGACCAGGAAATTGATTGTGTCACTGCTGGGCAGAGGAGAAAGGAAAGTATAAACAAACAGCCAATGACTTTGGGAAGGGAAACAAGGTGGCTTTTCCAATTCAGTCTTCATTAAAAAAATCACATCTTTAATAGAGGAATATGATCTCAGTTTACAACAGGGAATGGAAACATTAGATATCATATTTCAGTCCCCATGCACTGTCTGATCTAGTTGAGAGACATCCCTGCCCATTACAGGGAGTTTGGATTAAATGATCTCTAAGATCCCTTCCAGGCTAGGCGATTCTATGATTCTATATATACGTATGTTACTTCCCCTTTAAATTAGTAGAAACTAGTGAAGTATTTGTCCTAAGATTTATTGTTAATAAAATGTCAAAAATGTCAGCAAGTATCTTTAGGTACTGAAGAAATTCTGGAGGACTGGAAAACACAAAGACAATTTGTCCATAAAAATAAGAAAGACAAGGAATCAGAAACGTATAAGCCAGTCAGACTAATTTCAGTACTGGAGAAATAGTAGAACACAAAGACTAAAATAAATTTACAAATTTATGTACCTGCTAGATAAAAAGACAAATAACATCCAACATGAATTTGTCAGGAATAGATCACATCAAACCAAATTAATTTCCTCCTATGATGGAGTAATAGAATTCATGAATAGAAAGGAAGTGTTAGATATCACATATCTTCATTGAAGCAAGTTTTTGTCACTCTTATATGGAATTCTCATTAGAAAGAAAGAAAACTGAGAGTGTTATGAGGCAAACACTTAAGTAGAAATAGTGTTTTCCAAAGAGTAGCACTCTCTTGAACTAGAACATATCAACCAGGGTTCTGTAAGTCTGGTACCACTGGATAACTGGAGTGAAAGAGTAAGGATCCCGATAATTAAAATCACAAATGAAACTAAATTCTGGCAAAATACCAGGATATTGGAGGGCAGAAGTGTATATCTAAATAATCTTGGCAAATATGAGAAACTGTGTAGAAAAAGAGGATGCAATTGAGTTGGGAAGAATACAAAGTCTTACACAAAACTAGATGCAAGCAGCTGCACAGCCATAGGGTGTGGAAAACCTATATAGGCAGTAGCATTGTAGAAATTGCTAAAAGGGCCACGAACAGTTACAGTCACAGCACACATCAATCAACAAAATCACACTAATGATGAAAACTCATTTAACTTAATCGGATGAGGACTTGACTATTACCTGCAATAAAACTCTGAAGTCACAGTTTTCTGTTCTAAGTGCTAGTAATGTCTCAGCTGGAATACTATTTTCAGCTTTCAGCTTAGTTTCATTCAATCGGTGATAGCCCATGAAATAATAAGAAGTGTGAGAACACATTCTGGAAACACAGCTCTGGTAAGGTTAAAGAAAATAGGTTTATTAGGTTTAGAACATGATGATGGTCTTTGACTATATAAAAGTTGTGAAGGAGAAGGAATAATAATATTAAATGACAACAAGGGAGAATTAGATTAACTTCAGGGAAAAAAAAGTCTAACAGGAAGAGAGGTTAAATAGCTCACTGTAACATTTTAAAGCCTCGTAAATCTCAGAGTTTCAGGACTGACATAGATATAATAGATCCAGTTTCCAGTATCTATAGATATATTTGTTTATGCAACAATTACTACTAAATCCAGTTCTTTAGCCCCAGAGATGGTCCACAGAGAGGTATATTTTAGAGTAATTCTTGTTCGAATTATCATGACTTCATGGGTAATCTTTAATCTGCTTAATTGTGTATTTTTCACGTAGTGAAATTTAAGATTACCAATAAAGTGAAAAAAGACTCTCCCTCAGTTAACTATCAGACAGACTGCACTTCCCTGTAGGATTATGCACATAGTTGATTTCAGCTCCATACAGATGTAAGAACTCCCATTCTCTTCCTGAAGTGTTTCATAGTTTATATTTCTGTTTTAAATGCACATTATAGTTGCATGTCACAAGGTGTAAGAGAACTTTTACTGATTTATGGAATACATACGAAACTGATTTCCAGAATGTGTGTTACGTGGCTGTATGGCATCAGGGACTGAATTTGATGACCAAAATGACCCAATTCAGACACAATACTAATGTATATATAATGTATGTAACACTAATACGGCATTGGACAATTACTATTTCTTCTATCTTTTATTCAGGGAAGTTGAAATATGCATAAGGGTCTCTGAAACTCAGTGACAAATTCAGGGACAAAAACTCAGTTTTTTCTTCCGGAGTCCCTTTCTCTTGATTACTCTGTCTCCCTGTCTCTTAGTGTTCTTGTAACACTGACGTGGTCAGTCCATATCCATTCTACTGGCTGATATCTCCATTAGCTGCACTGTGTTACGGCCTGCAGGAAACATGGATAGTGACTGAGGGAAGAACACTAAAAACACATGTAAGAGAGCACTTGTGACAAAAACAATGTCATGTGGAAGAATTCCTTCTGTATCATAGACACTTTGTCTTCCTGGTTAAAGTAAAAATGTCCTTGTAAGTATTCAAGAATTGACCCTGTAAGAATTGTTAGAATTCAAAAATTACACTAACTAGTGTAATTGAGATACCTTAGAAAATATTTGGAAAACTATTATTAAGAGAAGGAGAATTCTCTAAGTAATTTTAATAGCAAACAAACATTGTATGTCTAAATTTAAAATTATTAACTATTTCATTTTAACTTCTTAATATATCTCACATTCAGAAAGAAAAGAGGACAAATAAAATGTAATAAAAAAGAATCGTTATCATTTAAGGTTCAGTAATTATTACGTTATAGGACATTGAGAGCCAAAGAGCATACAGTCTAGATAGACAAGAGAAGAAAGATGGGAATTCAATACTCAGAATGAACTACATTGAATATTCAATTTAAAAAATGGATCTCTCTTTTAAATAGCTGCAAGTATATAGATCCTGGGTGGAAATTCTGCATTCTAAAAGTCAGTCAAAAAACTCTCAGGTAGACTTTATTAGAGCATATGGAAATAACCTCAATGCAATCAGATGCAAAAACTTCCTTTGATTTTACAAGAATTAAAGACATTATTAATAAATATTCAGTACCATATGTACCAAAAGTCTGTTGGTACCCGTTATACTACAGTAACAATCAGGATCTATGGATGAACTATTTTTTTTTACATCTTAAAATTATGTATTTTACTTAAGAGAGGATAATAAATATAGTTCTTTCTGCTGCAAAGAAAGCCTTGTCTTTCAACTATAACTAACTATAAAAGATCTCTCTTTTCACTCTCCATCCACCAAGGAAAGTATTTTAAATCGTCTGCTACATTCAGTTTTGTCAGGTTAATTTCTACTGTTCCATTATTCTTAAATACTTTAAAACAAGCAGAGTGAAACCATATCTGTGTTTTCTGTAGGGACATAGAAACATAGGCAGGAGTTCTGCCTCAGGCATTCCTTGGAGAAAATTGAGAGGGGTAACTACAATCCTCTCTGGTGAACTCTTTTGAGCCATTACATATCTGTAATTTACGCTTTATTTCTTTTTAGAAAAAAACTTCAGAAAAAACCTTTTAGGAGAAAAACTGTAGCTGAAAATGTATTTGTTTATTATTTTTTAAAAATTTTCTTTAATTAGAGAATCATAGACTCCTACAATCATTCATAATATGATAGAGTAGTTTGAGTTGAAAGGGGCCGTCAAGATCATTAGTTTCCAATCCCCTCGCCACGGGCAGGGACATCTCTCACTAGACCAGGTTGCTCAAAGCATCATCCAGCCTGGTCCTGGACACTTCCAGGGATGGAGCATCCACAGCTTCTCTTGAGCAATCTGGTCCAGTGCCTCATCGCCCTCACAGTGATGAATTTATTTCTTACATTTAATCTAAATCCATCCTCTTTCAGTTTAAAGCCATTACGTCAGGTTTTATCACTACATGTCCTTGGAAAATATTCCTCTCCAGCTTTCTTGTAGGCCCCTTTTAAGTACTGGAAGGTTGCTATAAGGTGTTCCCAGAGCCTTCTCTTCTCCAGGCTGAACAACCCCAACTCCCTCAGCCTGAATTCACTGGAGAGGTGTTCCATCCCCTTAATCATCTTTATGACCATTCTCTGGAACAACTCCATGTTGGAGTCCATGTCTTTTGCATGTTGGAGGCCCCAGATCTGGATCCTATACTCGAAGTGGTGTCTCACCAGAATAGAGGGGAAGAAACATCCCCCCCAATCTGTTGGTCACACTTCTTCTGATGCAGGATATGGTTGACTTTGTAGGCTGCACACACAGTGTTGGGTCATGCTGAGCTTCTGATCAACCAACATCCTTCTCCTCATGCCTGCTTTCAATCCATTTACCACCTAGCCTGTATTTATGTTTGGGATTTCCCTGACCCAAGTGCAGGACCTTACACTTGGCCTCATTGCACTTGATGAGGTTTGCATTGGCCCACCTCTCAAGTCTGTCCAGGCCACTCTGGATGGCATCCTTTCACTCCAATATACCAACCACACCACACACCTTGGTGTCATTGGTAAACTTGCAGAGAGTGCATTTGATCCCACTGTCTATGTCAACAATAAAGATGTTAAACAGCCCTGTTTTGTGGTTTGAGGTGGTGTATAACTCAAGGAGATGCTGATTGTCCTTAACTCTCATCAATTCCAGTTCTTCAGTACCTAACAGTTTTAATCTCTTTAATCCTAATGCTTACAATTAAACTACAAAATATTTCTCCCCTGAGCCACATTATCTTCTTCCATTTGACATCCATTGATTTCCCACCCTGCTACTATCTCCTCCACTTCCAGATGAGTTAAAACACATGGAGAATCATGTTATTTTTATTTCCTTGTTGGTGTTTTGTGCTAGCATCATTGACAATGTCAGTGCAGCTCTGGGAATAGTTAACAGCTTTTGCCAAAGACAGCAGGGAACACAGAGCAAACTGAACGAAAACTAAGAGACAGGTATTTATAAATCAGATAATATTTTGTACAGTCCTTAAGCATATTAAAGACAAGTTCACATACAGGAATATACAACAATTGTTTATTAAAAAAGCAATAAAAAGAAATAGGAAAGTAGTCTGATGGCTAGCAGTAATGATGTTGAAATAATCAACATTATTGAGCAAATAGTGGGTCGAAAGAAATATTTCTGAATAGAAATGTTTCTGTTTCTGATGTTAACAAAACAGGAAAATATAGTCCATCAGATGAAATCAGTAAGCTCACAGTTATTAATAATAGGTAGAATATTCAGGCCTCCTAACAAGTTAGATCCTTTTGAGAAACCTGTTTAGCAGCTGTGAGGTGCAGAATGTCACAGCCTTGCACCACCTCAGATTTGGTCTGCTAACAGTAAAATCAATATTTATTTTCATAAAACAGAAGTTACAACTCAGGAGCTTGGAAATTAGAGGGGATGTTCACCTGAAGACCTTTACGTACAGGATCCAACAACAGGTGCAGTTTTAGTGCACAGGTGAAGAGCATGGATGACTGATTCATTCCTAGTGAGCTACTTTGGTAAACTTCATGCAGGCATACGTACTTGGATGTTAGTGATAGTTACTGACTCCCATATTCTCTTTTTGTCTATGCTTAAAGTGCATATGTAAAGCAATAACCTTTACTCAGAAACAAAACACAGCCGTGCACAGGAGTATTTTGGACCCCAATCAGATCCCTTGGGTAGCATCCACTGTACCACAGTGACAAAATATGCAGCTTCATCAATACATGAAATATCCATGCATTTACACATTTTACAGTAGGGAAGTCATGAGGAATAGCTAGTTAGTAGTTGCATACTGAACTCAAATTGCAGAGCACATCTGAGTCTGAACTTCTATCACAAAGTAGTTTTCAGGCTTCACTAACACCTTCTGCTGAACTCAAATGCGTTACCTCTGCTGTATGCCAGTCTGGGAAGCAACGTTTGTGTCTCCGAATCTATTAGATGTTTAATGTTTGTTTTTTCTTTTTAATTCTTCTGCTCTGAATATCTCCTTTTTACTCTGCCAATGGAAAAGTATTCCTTTTTTTTTTCTTTTTTTTTTTTCTGTATGAAGGAGTGCAGGGAAAGTGTATGAACTCTGTTTATATAGAAATAATTTTATCACTCCTATATTCTGTTTTTCTCCATATTGGGTTTGAGAGATTTCTTCCCTTTTCAGTTTGGTTGTTCTAGCCAGCCTCACATTCACAGCTCTCACTTCCTCTTTAAATTCTTCTTCAAACATTTAACTGAAAAGGTGCTCATTATTTTTTATTTCAAGGTCTACTCAAGTGTCAGAAATAAAGGGGAGATATCTACCAGCTCTGCAGCAGCAGATGCCAATTTATTGTTACGAATATGATTCTCAATCTCTATTTTCTCTTTTCAAGGTATTGAGACACCTATGCCACATAAATCCAACTTAATTCCATGAAGATTTTCTTATCACGGAAATGTTGCTGACTGTATGAATACAATAAGTAAGGGAAATATGTGATCCACAATGCATGAAGTGACTTGATGAAAAACATCTGTGTTTTTAAGAATTCAAAATTAGCTGTGGAGTCTGGTAGAGAATAAACCAGATAAGTAGTACAAGGTAGGAAATTTTGAAATTTTTGTTAAGTAATGCAAAGATAAAAATCATTTGTTATTATCTGCACTCTTCGCAGAACCCTCTTCAGTTTGTTTGGGTTTTATTATGTAAAGAAGGTAAATGGAGGTGTTCAAAGAATTTGACTGCAAAGAAATGACAAATAAAAATATTTACCCTGAGGTGAATGATGAGTCTCAAAATAGATACTCTGAAACACATTTTTCATGAAATTGTATGACCCTGACATCATAAAAAGGCTGTACCGTCTCATGACATCATCACCTGGCTGCAGGCTAGGTGCTCATCACAGTCACTCTACCACTCCCCCTTCTTAGTTGGACAGGGGGCAGGAAATATAGCGAAAAGCTCACTGGTCATGATAAGGACAGGGAGATCACTCACTGGTTATGATCATGGGCAAAACAAACTCTACTTGAGGAAATTAATTTATTACCAATCAAATCAGAGAAGGACAATGAAAATTAAAACCGAATCTTAAAAATAACATCTTCCCCCTCAGCCCTCCCTTCTTCCCGGGCTTAACTCCGCTCGTGATTTCTCCACCTGCTCCCCCTCAAGCAGCACAGGGGGTCAGGGAATGGGAATTGCAGTCCTTCCATTAAATGTTGTCTCTACCACTCCTTCTTCCTCAGGAGGAGGACTCCTTACTCTTCGTCTGCTCCATGGTGACGTCCTTCTCACGGGAGACCATTCTTCATGATCTACCCCAGAGTAAGCCTTTTCCATGGGGTGTAGTCCTTCAGGAACAGATTGCTCCAGCATCACTTCCCATGCGGCCACAAATCCTGCCAGCAAACTTGCACTGGCATTGGCTCCTCTCTTCACAGGTCCACATCAGGTCCTGCCAGGAGCCTGCTTCAGCACGGGTTTCCCACAGGGTCACAACCTCCTTCAGCCATTCATTTACTCCAGTATGGGGTCCTCCGGGCGCTGCAGGTTCGCATCTGCTCTACTGTTAACCTCCACAGGCTGCAGGGGGACAGCCTGCCTCATCATGGTCTTCACCATTGGCTACAGGGTGCCTGGAGCACCTCCTCCCCCTCTTTCTTCACTGACTTTGGCATCTCTCACATATCCTCACTCTTCTCTCTCAGCTGCTGTTGTGCAGCACTTTTTTCTCCTTCTTAAATACTTTATCCCAGAGGCACTGCCACCATCGCTAATGAGTTTGGTCTTGGCCAGCAGTGGGTCTGTCTTGGAGCCAGTTGACACTGGCTCTATCAGTCATGGGGGAAGCTTCAAGCTTTCACCTCCTTTTCAAGGAGGACTTGTTAAAAAATTAAGTATTAAAACAGAATTCTTTCAATCAGTGAAAGCAGCACATAAAGGAAATCTAATGAGGAACTGAAAAGAGAGAAGCTAAGTACCTCTTGGTAGATAATTTTCACTGTTCCTTTCATTGGTTCAGCAAAAGATGGTATAATTACCCTGAAAATGACTTTTCAGCTTGTGCTATGAAAGATCAACAAAGGAAAACATGCTTTGACAGAATTCAGATATAAAAGACAAAAGCTATTATTGTCATCAGTTTCTGAAATTTCACTTCAGGTTAAGTTCAGCGTTTTCTCGGTTTAGTGACTGACGTCTTCAAATCACAGTATTTCCCATGCTATTCACATTTTCACTCAATTTAGTACTTTGTTTAGCCATTGCTTCAGGAATATTTAAACTTTACTTCTGCATTCTGTCTCTTCATTACTTTGCTTTGGTTACCCAACAATTCTCCTGCTTCATTTCACTATTTTGGCCTCCACAAATGTGAAAATGAAATAACCCCCTGAACATTGTAATAACTTCTGATAATAATAATCAATAATAATAATTATAATTATGATCATAATTCCAATGAATAATAATCGTAATAATGGTAACAGAATCAAAAATATAATGTTTTCAGATTTGTGTTGTTTTATACATCTTGCTATTCAATCTGCTTGCTGTAGGACTATTGTTCGGCTGTTTTGCCTACTAGACAGGTAAGTGAGACAGATGATCAATCAGAAATGCCTTTCTTTAAGGCTATAAGATGAAAGCCTTTTGAGCAGCTTTAAGATTCACTCCAGCTCTGCCAATATCCCATGGCTGGTGAGTGCTGATTATGCTGACAGCCGTTTGAAAGAAACCTTCCTACACAGAGACTGCAGCTGAAGCTGCCACTAACCTAATCACTGTGGACAGGTGCCATTTTTCTGTTGAGTCCAAGAAAATTTAAAATAACCTTTATTTATTCCCTGCACTTACCAATTTCCTGTTAAGTATCATTGATCACTGCCCTTTTTGTACTATCCCTAAGAACTCAGGTAGTCATAAACATATCTTTTAAGTTTCTCAGGTATTTTGTATTAAGCATCAACAAACCAGTAACCATGGTTAAGACACTAGAATTAGCATGTATGGTTGATAACTCTCCTTCTTTTTATATCTTTATTTCCTGATGTTTTGGAAGCTTCCTTTCAGTTGCTAATTTTTTTCCCCTATCTACTTTCTACATCTCCTTCTTCAATAGTAAAATCTCTGTCACTAATCTTCCTTGGGGATACCCATTGTTGCTAGAAACCAATCAGATACATTTCACACAAATTAACCTAATTAACTAAAAGTATAACAACCTTCATATAATTAATTACCAGTCTTTTGTTATCAAGTATTTGGCTTCTTTTCCTTTCTTTTTTTTTTTAAAAAATGTCTGTTCTAATAAAACAGGATTTTAAAAAAATAAAATTCACCTGGAGACAACAGTCATTAAAAATTCCGATTGGTTTGAATATATAAATATATATACCAATTGATAGAGCATTTGAACTACCATTTGTTTTCATTTTTGTCTATGCTACACTTGTCAGAGTGTAACCTGTCTGTAGCATCAGCCACATGTTTTTCGGCTCTGAGATCACTCAAGGTTTAAATAAAATCCAATCTATGAGAAATTGTATGATAAAAATAAATGATTATACACAATACAAAATGCTGATTTTTTTCATAAATGTATGCATACATCTTAATAAGTGGTGAAATGAGTTTTAATCAGTCTGAAATACTATTCTTTCACTTTAAATGTCTCTCCTACTAACTCCTCATATTATACTGCAGTTTATTAAATTTCCAGACAAATTCTTCTACACACATTTACACAAACAGCCTCACACACTGCATTAACTCACTCAATTTAAAAAAAAATGTCAGTAACATGGCATACATGAATATGAGCAGGAACTTTACTCAAACTGTAATAATTATCAAACATGCTTGATAAACTTGATTGTTTTTCATATTGTATTGAAAATAGATGCACAATTAATATACTTATTCATTTTACTTTTTTTTTACGAAAGAAATACCTTTATTTTCAGAAGTAGAAAGCATGATGATTCTTTCTGTGTCTGCTTTAGATTCAGTGATTCATATAGAACTGAACTGAAATTCTCTAAGTAGCTGCTAGCATTATAACTTTTCCCTTAGATTTGTGGTTCAAAGTTGCGTCAGCAGTGCTGCCATCCATGAATGTTTGCAGCAGCAGTTTCTTCTTGGTGTTCTGCCATTTAAACAGTGTAGGGGGGAAATGAGAGCCATTTCTACCTTGTGAACCAAAATAGTAAGTTCTGGTGCAAACAGACTGTACTTTGAGTGAGCTTTTGAACACTTCCTGTGAAGAAATAGAGCAAAGCAGTAAATACATGTGGGTAATGTAAAAAAAGTATCTTGTTATACTAAAAGTGTGGAATATCCATTCAGACAGCATTTTCTGAGTGCTCAATTGGTTTAAGAGGTTGACCTTAAAAACTGTTATAACTGTTGCCCGTTTTACCTTTTTATCTTTCTTTGAGTATACATACTCAGTCTTACTTTCTCATGAGGAGAGCTGCAAAACAGCTTTAGTAATCTTTCCACTTTTCGCTCCAATCTGAAACAACCCAGTGTTGCTAGAAAGGACAGTCTGGTCACTTATTCAATATCACAGTTTTATGGGCTGAAAGAACTGTCTAAATACAATCATCCTTATGCTCCTAAAACCTGTTCATAGACCACCACAGAGTGTGTTTTGTCTTTATTTTCTTCATATTCTTCAACTATATACACAGCACATATCTGACAACAACCTCTATTCTTTAAATGTGAATGTTATACTAATGTTAGCAGCTGATATATGCATAACTGATATATGCATAACATGAATAACTGAAATCCTGTAGAAATTGGAACCTGAAGCTCAGTAGAATGGAGTTATCTTACTTTTTCCTACATTCCACTCTTGTTCTGTTAAGGTTCTACTATAGAAAAAGTTTTAATTAATCAGCAATACTCCTGAAGGAATGAATGACTCCCATATGTATTATCATCATTATAAAATGAAGCTTAAAGTCAGCAATACAATCACACACACATCGAGTTAAAAGCCAATTTTATTATTTTTCATATAACGAGTCTTCAAAGTCAGTCTGCTTGTGAATACGTGCATACAAGTTTCCCACCATATACATAACTGAAAAAATATTTATTTACAGAATTCATCTACTAGAAATAGTGATATAAATTTGAAAGATTTATTCTTAAGGGTGTTTGACTTACTTATCATCTAACATCAATTCTGACTGACACCTCCTAACATTCTGCACATTCACCATAGTCCAAATTCTACTAATAATGTGATTCAATTTAATATTTTGGTAAGTATCAGTGAGGAATCTTATCACAATGTGTTTAAAAATGAGGTATGTTTTCTAGGTTTTAACCTAGAATTGATTAACAAAGCAATATTTTTCTTTTCTTTTGTATGTTATGGATGACAGAAAGAACAAAGCAAGCCTTTTGAAACTTTTGTGTAAATAAAAATTCTTTTTTTTCTTTTTTCTTAAATTATTTGTTGAAATAAAAACCTACCCTGTCTTAAATGTATTTCCAAATGTTGAATTTCATGTCAAGTCTTCATGCCTGAAGTATAGCTACTGTGTTCTTAAAAAGAGGAAGATCTTAGTTGTCATAAGGCATTTGTCATTCTTTTGCTTATTTGCTGAAGTTGAAGTTCTGTTAGTGTTTTTCCTGATAATTTTATTTTCTTCAAGGCTTAGAATGACAGGAATGCAACAAAGGGGAAAAAAGTCATCTCTGTAGCCAAGATGCTCAGATGAATGCCCAAGGATGGGTCAGCTGTGAGCAGTACAGAAAAAAACCTCCAAACAAAACAAAAAACCCAAACAAACTCTTTTTAAAGAAACAGTTCTCATAACATAGAATATTTTGGATTCTCCTACAAAATTGAAGTTGCTCTTGAGTACTTGTTAGAGCTAAAGAAAAGAACACCATGGAGAAGAAGACAGCAATGGTTTATTCCAAATCTTATAGTTAAAATAAGGATGAGAGAAAGATAGTCAGTTTCCTTCTCCTTCACCACTTCTAAATAGCACAGAGGAAAACAAGTAGGCAGCACAGGTGTTTGTCTTCCGTAGGGTTTAAAATTGTCTTCTCAATTTCATTTAATCCAATCCTACCTGCTTCAAACTTAGTCATGTACTGTAACCACATTTAGCTCTACAGAGATTTTCTATTTACTTATCCCTCTCAGTGTTTGGAGCAATCCCCACTTAGTCATTCTCCTAAGTCTGAAAGGATTTCTTAGATATGTTCATATGTCAATTCCTGGGTGAAAAAAAGACGAACTGAAAAGGTTTTTAAACACTATAGACTTAGTGAGTTAAATGAAGATGTTGAGCAGGCCAGTTTGCACAGGAAAACTTGCTGCTGCACAAGCCCGCACTAAGACAGCAAACATGTATGAAGAGGAAAGGCCACAGACGTGCCTTATGAAGACACCTGAGGTGAATGCAGAGCAGAGGCCAGAGTTAATTGTCCAATGAAGAACTGAAAATATCAAGACAGCATAGGGTAGTAGAGGGGTAAAGAAGAGAACAAAGGAATTAAAGATTCAGCTACATGGGAGTAAAAAATCACTACAGAATTTCAACAGAGAAGGGGGATAGAGAGAAAGAACCTAGGAAAAAAGAACACATTTGCTACAGGATACTGAGTTCTGTACGGGTATATAATCCCAGAGAGCATTGCTAATCACATTGATGGGATGTATGTGGGGGTCAGCAATGCCCTGCTTCATTACAGTCATATGGCACCTGTCAGTAGAACTGTACGTGTGCAACTACTGACAAAGTAAGAATACAATTGGGCCATATGGCTCGAATTTCATCACGGTGTTGCCTTCGATCAGCCTAGATGCCAGACAACTCATGGCTGCACCCTCTTGCCCATCCACCTGACAGCACTAGTCTCCAGCCATTCAAATCAGCCTCATCCCTGACGCGACCTCCCAGCTGCTGCTGACACACTTCTGGTGTTTTTTATGCTGCTGCTCTCCCTGCTGATAACTGGTCTCTTCTGGCCTTCCTTACACTTTGTGCTGCTTCACCAACAGCTCCAGCTGCCTCTTCTTTGCCTCCAGTGACTTACTCCCTTTAGTTATACTCCATTTGTGCTATTTGCCCCTCCATGGGCTGTTAACATTGGTGAGCACAGGATTCGTGTGGAATTGATTTTGTCTTCTGTGGGCTTGCTCCCAAATCATTTATTTACATCTGCTTAAGAGATAACGCATCTCCCCCAGTTCAGTCACTTCCTGACCTCAGCAATTCCATCATTCTGTCCCAGAGACAGGAAAGATGATGACTGAGGGTATTTTTACTTCATTGTCCAGAACTGCCTGGCACAGAATCAGTTTTACTGTATTTTGTGAAGTTGCCAGTTGTCTTCCAACCCATCTTTAACTAAAGGAAGATCTTTGATTAAAGACAAGCAAGTCCGGCAGTCAGAGTAATATTATTTTTTTTTTTTAGAAAAAAGATATTTCATAGTCTTCCAACAGATTTTTTTTTCTTTTTTTTTAATGCTCTGGATATATCATTCAAAACCAGCATCACATGGATTATGTACAAACATGAAAACAAGAACCAATTTTAAACATCAACACAAAGTGGCATTTCTCACATTGTGACCTGACAAACCACAAGCACCTCCTAGCTCACATCAAAGATAACTTTAAAAATTGCTGAGATGATAAGGCCAATCTTTTTACTGCATTCCCTAAGACTAAACAAACCTACTTCCATCAGGATTAATCAGTATTAAAAACACTGCTTGGTTTAATCCATTTTGTGTGCTCCTGGCAAAGATAACCATATCTGTAATCAGCCTAAAGGTCAAACCATGGAAAAGGCAGAATTCATTTACCTTTGGGGCACTGACAACATCACTTACTGCATTTCTTCTACCCTCAGTAGTGGTTTTGTCTTATCAGTCACAAAATGAGAGCTATTAGCAGCAGTAGAAAACTTTTATAGTTTTCTATTTTCATTTATAGAAACCAAAAGACACATGTAATGACAAGTTCAAATACATTTAGTAACTAAATTTCAATAGCATATTTACTTCAGATAGTTGCCAGGAAATCTGAGAACTCAGCTCACTACAAAACTAGAGCATGCCGTATAGCAACACAGAACAGTTTCTCAAAATATGTTGACTCACACTCAAATATAGAATTTTCTTTTAAAATGATATTTCAGAAATTGTGAGCCAATAAATATCAACAGAATAGGCTGACTGAGGAACAAACCTGTGTCTTGTGTTTTTCAGAGTGGACTTTATCACTCCCTAAAACTCCCTGAAGGGAAGTTGTAGTCAGGCGAGAGTTGGGCTCTTCCAACAGGAAGGCAGGACAACAGGGCATGGCCTGAAACTGCATCAGGGGAGGTTTGGGTTGGGTCTCAGGAAACACTTCCTCATGGAGAGGTCGATCAGGCACTGGGATGCACTGCCCAGGGAAGGGGTGCAGTCACCCTCCCTGGAGGTGTTTAAGGAGAGGCTGGATGTGGCACTTAATGCCATGGTCTAGCTGATGTGGTGGTGTTGGGTCATAGGCTGGACTTGATGATCTCAGAGGTATTTTCCAGCCTCAATAATTCTGTGATTCTGTGAATAAGGTAGCCTTCTTTTTATTTATATATAACTGTATATTTAAATTTATTTATGTATGTATATAGGTAGTTAAAATATATAGGATATATATCAAAAAACCCTAATTATAAATATTTAAACAGATCAAGATCATAAATACATCTAGGTATAAATAATTAGCTGAATAAATAACTGGAAATTTATTTATAAATTTACAAAATTAATTATTTCAAATTACATAATCCTGCAGTGAGTCTTTTCACCGTCTTCTAGTAATTCAGGATTTAAGAAGAGACAGAGAATACTGACTATAATAACACACTGGTATCATCAGTCTTTTGTGACCTTAAGTTTTCCAAGGTTAGAATTAGATAATTTATTTTTCTAATTTTAAAAGTTAATTTATCAGATAAGCCACAGCCACTTAGATACATCAAATTCTACAAATGCTACAAAATTCTACAAATTCTACAAAATTTCACATAAAGAAACAGCACGTTTTGAGAAACCTCTATTACCCTTTAGTTACTACAAGAAGTGTCTCTATCTTCAAATAATTATTGGTAGAAAAAGAATGCATTTGTAAGTATCAGAGGAGGGTTTATTATTTTCCTTCACTGGAGTTCTTGAGTGCAAATTTTCAAGTATTTTTTCTACAACTATGAACAAAAAATCCCACACCTTTTATAAGCAAAGATGCATGTTTCCTTTTGATTCTACATCTCCAGAAACAGTAAGCATGCCACGTCATGAAAACTTATAGTGCGATGCATGGTGGCCTCAGGAATAGAAATCATTTAGACTAAATTCTAAATGAAAGTGAAGTTAAAAAAATGAGTTTAAATGGTGTATAACAAAGCAAGGAATTTCTTTTTTCCAAAGAGAACAGGAAGAGTAATGGAGGATGTAATTAAAA
Source organism: Apaloderma vittatum (assembly GCF_000703405.1). Classification (NCBI taxonomy): domain Eukaryota; kingdom Metazoa; phylum Chordata; class Aves; order Trogoniformes; family Trogonidae; genus Apaloderma; species Apaloderma vittatum. Next base: position 8,868 of record NW_009700646.1, on the reverse strand, counting down.
CACTTAAATTTTCTTCAAAGTCTGAAACTATTGAGGTCCTTGAATTGATGAACTCCTTTATATTTTGGCAGAACCACAGCCACCAGACATCTGTATATTTCAGTGGGAGTACAAAATCATATAATATGATATATATATGTATATATAATATTCAAAATTGTCAAGAGTATGTCAAAAGATGGAAGAAGGCCATTAGGGATAACATCTCTCCTTTAAAGGAACTTGACTGGCTGGCTAGATCAGCTTATTAACACAGTAAAACTAAGTGTCATGAATTTGAGTGGTTAACAGGTGGACTAATTAAAAGTCAAATGGTTTGTGTGGCATAACTGATAACAATGTTAAGAAGAAAATAAACACAACTATGCAAAGGAAAGTATATATTTGCACTGTTAGTGAACTGCATTTCACAAATGAAAGTGATAACCAGCAGGAAAGAAATGAAGTGCATGGAATTAAAAATGCCTGCAGAGAAAATACAATTATAAACAAACCACAGAAATTATGTCATTTGTACAAAGCATATAGGTAAGTACTATGTATTAGAAAAGTGTCCAACAACAAAATAACACTGAGGAGATGTCTTGGTTTGAGCTAAACCAAGTTACTTTTACTTGTCAGCTCAGTCTCTCCTAAAAGGCTGCACTTTCTGAAGTTCGCAGCATGTTTTTGCAGACAGTGTGTGCTACTGGCAGTGATAACACCTGATGTTTGCAGTTACTGCCTGGGACTGGGATGCGGAAAGCCTCTTACCGATACTGATTACTAGAGTGACCAAGGCCACTGCTGGCTCTTGTGTGCCACGCTGGGGGTGCTGGGAAGTAAAAGAGGTCACAAGGTAGTAAAAGGCTGCATCTCCTGTGAGTTATAGACAGGACAAGCGACCAGCAGGCATATTGCATTCCATATACCTCATACTCAGTATGAGAAAAAATGGCCAATGCTCTATCTCTATATGACTCATGAATGGTGGCTGGTTAAAACAGTGAAAGCGGAATAACTGGCAGCGTGGTGGTAAACTTATTTGGGCTGCTGCACTGTGGCAAGATATTGTTGTCCGGCTAGAGAACTTACTTGTTAAGGTATGCCACCAAATTATATAGGGACATAAACTTACTATTTCTGGAGTGACGTGTGGTTCTCAAAAACTGACTGTATTGGAGGTCGAAATAAGTCTTACTGGGAACATGTGGGAAAAGCACCCTGTAGTGACTGGTCCAGATGCCCCATGCATCCTTGTAGGCTGATTTCCTCAAGAAAGGTCATTATAAGGACCAAAACCCGTATCGATGGGCCTTTGGCACAGCAGCTGTGGAGACTGAGGACATTGATCATCTGTCTAGCTTGCCCACACTTTCAGAGGAAACTAGTACTGTAGGGCTGATAAAAACTGAAGACCAACAGGTACCTAATGCCACTACAATGGTGCATCGACAACAATATTATACCAACTGAGAGTCTGTGGCTCCCATCCATAAACTAATCTGTCATCTAGAGAGCCAAGGAGTGATCAGCAAAGCTCACTCACCATTTAACAGTCCTATCTGACCTGTGTGAAAGTCTGATGGAGAATGGAGATTGACTGTAGGCTATCGTGGCCTGAATGAAGTTACACAACTAATGAGTGCTGCTGTGCCAGACAAATTAGAACTTCAGTATGAGCTGGAGTCAAAAGCAGCTAAAGTGGTATCCACAGTCGACATTGCTAATGCATTTTTCTCTATTGCTATAGAGAAACTGTGCAGGCCACAGTTTGCTTTCACCTGAAGGGGTATCAAATATACTCGGAATCAACTATCCCAGGGGTGTAAAAACAGCTCTACCATTTGCCATGGACTGATCCAGACTGCGCTGGAGAAAGGTAGAGCTCCAGAACACATCAATGTCATCATCATATGGCGTAATACAGCAAAAGTTTTTATGAAAGGTAAGAAAATAATCGAGATTCTTTAGATGCTGGTTTGGCCATAAAGAAGAGCAAGGTCAAGGGACCTGCATGAGAGATCCAGTATTTGTGAGTTAAACGGCAAGATGGGTGTCACCAGATCCCAGTAGATATGATTGACACAACATCAGCTATGTCCCCACCAACCAACAAAAAGGAAACAGTGCTTCTTAAGCCCTGTGGGTTACTGGAGAATGCATAGTCCTCTTTATAGTCAGATTGTGAAACCTCTCTTTGAAGTGACTCAGAAAAAAAACAGTCTCAGTCTCTGGGTCTCAGTCTCTGGAGGCAACTCTTGTCAGTTGTA
>NW_009700646.1:0-6601 GCF_000703405.1 Apaloderma vittatum | reverse complement strand
ACTTAAGTGCCGCTCGAGCAAGTGGACCAACATGGAAGAAGGTATTAAGTACCTAGAGAATTAATCATGTATCAGTGAATTTACAGTGACAAGCAAGTAAGAGCAGACCCTGATAAAGTGCCATGCCATAAACATATGCTGCAAAGTTCATGAGGAGTGAACCATCATTGTATATGTACAGCTTGTCAACAATGGTCTGGTGATGATCAGATGATGAGACACGAACTGAATGATGTGGCCAACAAAGTACAACAATATGAAGGCAGTCTTTCTAATTCCCTATGAGCCTGCATGGTGGCTGTATCAACTATGGAAAAAATTTCTAAGGAATCCAAAGAAATATTTGACAAGCTATTTGATAAGCTATCCAAGAAGAAGAATAAGTCTGAATGGACATGTGTTGATGCCATCAAGAGAAGACTAGCTGAAAAAGAACAGAATATGTCACAAAATGCCTGGTAGTCTCTCCTACTTGAGCATGGAGATGATATGAGTAGATGCAACGGAAAACCTACCCCTGCTCTACATGCATGAGTACGTCAGTTACAAAGCAAAACAAAGAGAATACAGAGTTCTCCCAGAAGGAGGGCTGCCCCAGTCTACTATGAGCACTATTCTGGTTCACGTAGAGGGGCTTCAGATTGGAATGTATATGTAGTCCACACAACTCTAACAGTAAGCATTGCTGCTACTCTGACTTCCACAGTGACCAATGCTGCTCTCAAGCTCCAATAATGAGCACTGCCATCATTCCAACTGCAACAACAGGTGTTGCTGCTACTCATACTCCAAGAATGAGCACTGCCACCACTCCCACATCAACAGTGAGCCCTGCTGCCACTCAGACTTCCACACTGACTACTGCTGCTACTCAGGCTTGGACAAGGAACACTGCAGAAACGTCGACAGCCACTATAGTCACTTCTCAATCCGTACCAGTACAAGTAGCCCCTGTGAGCAGAAGGAAAGTTGGAAAAAAGTACAGTACCTGTGGCCAGCTTCACTCACTGATGGATAAGGAAAATCAAGGAGGGAGTCCTCTTCAAGCAGCACCATCACATGAATCATAAACAGAGGTGCCTCTGTGACTGGAAAAAAAACCACCTAACAAAGACAGATCACCCAGTTTTGGTTGATGAACATCCAGGAGAGGGTCCTTCTAGACCAAGACTATTAGATGGGGAGGAGTCAGAACAAGAAGTAGTCCTTCAACCTTTATCTTGGAAGGAATTGAAAAACGTGAGAAAGGACTTTTCCTGTCAAGATGGTGAGTCACTCACCAGCTGATTGATCTGATGCAGCGACAATGGAGCCAATACCATTGAGTTGGACAGCAGAGAAGCCAAATTGTTGGGATTCCTGTCCAAAAATCAGGCATAGACAAGGACATTTTAAGGAATAAACTGGGTACCTAGGTATGTTGGACGTTGGCTGATGGATCTTATTGATTATAGCCTTAACTTTACCTTGGGAGATTACACTTCTTTGTCTGACAAGATGATCCCATCACAAGATTATGACAATTTTGGCAGGGGCGGGGGAGGAGTCAGGTTTGATATCGGATTTGTATATTATTTTCTTATTTATTAAAGCTGTTATTTTGGTTTTTGTTTGTTTTTTTTTTCAATCCATAAGTCTCTCTGCCTCACTTTCTTTTCCTTCTTATTTGGAGAGGGAGAGGGGATTAGAGAGTATCTGTCTCCATTTAGTGGCCAGCCCAGCCCTAATCCATGACAGGGTATCAAATTTCTATCTTAGTTTCAATTACCAGAGGTGGTCAGCATCACATAAAGCTGATGATATTTATGCAGGTCGGCATTCTCCGTGTCCTCTTATACACTGAATTTACTCCATCTTCCAGCAGTCATTTGTCCAAGCCAGGAGGAAGGCAACCTGCTAAAGTCTGTCTATTTGCTACGACAATGCCACAATTTTTAGTACTTGGAAGTCTTTCACATTTTGTGTAGCAGGGTGGAGGAAAGTGCAAAAACTAAATGAGATAGTAAAGTAACAAAATATAAAGATTATCAAAAATAGGTGGGGTTTTGTTTTTCCTCCTGAAGCTCAACAGACCTTGAGAAAGGATGAAAATGCAGCAGGGATTTGGGATGAAGGGATGGATCGGAGTGCTGAGGTTTCTGGTCAGGGCAACAGAAATCAGGGACTGAGGGTGGGTGAGGGAGGGTGCCTCCACCCTCTGCCCTGTGCCACCATCATCACAGCTTGTTTTCCACCGTCAAAAGCAGCTGTTCAAGTGTCTGGTCCCACTTTTCTAGGATCCAATGTAGCTCACATGGGCAGAGATGCCACCTCCCAGCCATGCCTGTTTAATTCATAGTGGATTTGTTTTCATGTGACTGACAAGGAGCTGACCTAAGAAAGAACTTACCCAACAGATATGACCACTCTGATGCAGTGGTGAGAAAATTACAGCAATATTGAAAAGCACTGACTCCAGTCAGCAAGCAGAGAAATTCCACTGCTTCCGTAGTGTACTGCTACAGATTAAGCACTAGTATGTCCATGTACCCTTTCATGATGAGTGAAGCTGATACTTTAAAGTGATCTTTATATCCTGCAGCAGAGTTTTAGAACTAACTTAAGGTATTGACTTCAGAGGGACAGACCCTGAGCCAGTGCCCAGCTGCAGTAGCATGTGACCTATAGCAGAACATCACCAGTCAAAGATGTGGCTTAGAGCTCCTGACAGAGAAAGGAGGTCTTGGCTTTTTTCATGACTACTTTATTAAGTCCCAGAAGGCTGGTTCTGCAAATTGTAATTTCACTGCTGTTTAATATTCATTAATGCTTAAAGCAATGACAAGAACTATGTACATATTATAAATATATAGATTAAGATAGAGAATCTTTTATGTCCATTAATTTCCTTCCCCAAGGACATACAACCCAATTCTGTAATGCCTAATGTTCCTGAATACTTGGAAACCACATTAACAATTTTCAGAAGGGCTTCAATGTTAAACAAGTTTAAAGAAGTTTTAGTTTTCCTGTATTGCCATAAGTCCTTGTTAAGAAAAAAAACCCAAAAAACAGAAAAGTAAGCTCATTTCATTTTGTTTTCCTGACTCAAATTTATTTTCTTATGTAAGAATATGTTTGTTATTATCATGCTGTATCTGTTGCACTGATTACATGTGCACAGTAATAATCGTAAGTAAAATTTTATTTCAGTAAATACATCTGTAGATAATTAAAATTTCACTATCTATGTACACACACTACATAAGCTTCAATATTTATTTGAATATAACAGAAAACAGTGAAAAATATTTAAAAAAAATTAGCCTACTCTGCACCAACTGTATTTAAGAAGTTCTGCTTCACCCTTTTCGCTGAATATTGATTCCTCAGTTGTCTTCTAGTTGCTATTGCTACTAATCACTGGGTCGCATCACCTTTGTCTGACTATGCCAGGAGCACAACCTGGTAGTCTATGAAACAGCTTAATATGTAAGTATGCCTCTAAATAATCTGCTCATTGCACTGGTTCATGTACCCTGTTTCCCTTCTGTCAACTTCTGTGGAGTATGCTTTCACTAGAAAAATGTTTTCAACAAACAAACAACTGGATGTACTGGATTTGTCTGGGATGGAGTTAATTTCTTCACAGCAGTCCATATGGTGTTGTGTTCTGGCTTTGGGACTAAAACACTGTTGATAACACATCTATCTTTTGGCTACTGTTGCATCAGTGTTAAGGCTTTCTCTTTTTCCACAGTAGGCTGGGGGTACATAAGCTGGGAGGGGACACAGCCAGGACAGCTGATATGAACTGGGCAAAGAGGTATCTCATACCGTATGGCACCAGGCTTAGCAATAAAACCTCAGGGAAGGAAGGAGAGACATTTGTGGTTATGGTGTTGTTTTCCAAAAAAACCTGTTTGTTGAGGACCTGCTTCCCTACAGAAGTATCCATCACTCAGAAATTCATCAGCAGATGAATTTTTGATGATATATCTGGACCTTGGCTTAAACTTTTATAAAATCTGTGCGTATGGGGACAGAATTGCTTGCTAGTGAGAAGTAATGAATAAATTCCTTGTTTAGCTTTGCTTGTGCATGCAGCTTTATTTCACTCATTAAACTGTCTTCATCTAGTACCACAAGTTTTCAGCTTTTGCTCTTCCAATTCTTTTTGCCATCCTGCTGAGAGAGGAATGAACAAGCAGCTGAGTGGGGGGCACAGCTGCCAGCCAGGGCCAACCCACCACACTGAAGAGCATTAATAGTGCTAACAGAGATTTAGGGTTTGGCATTTTAAAATTCAGTATATTTTTTTAAAGTCAAGCCAAAACTGGTAGTCTAATTTGCACTGAAAATTACCACATTATTATGCTATTATAGTAACTGCACTACTATAGATTATGTCACTGAAATCTCATATATAAAAAAAAAAATATTGCACTCTCTGTTTTAAGAATGGGGATATAATCCTGGCAAACTGTTAAACCTGTCTAGTTTATGCATTACTGCATACTATTGTACACATTTTCCTGATCAAACTTAAGTTCTTGTTAAAATACTCCCAGTTAATAAACAGACCATCATAATGAGTCTGGGAGCTTTATTTGCTTGAGCTCTTACTGAATGAGATGGTTCAAGAATGTTACCTGGAAACCAGAAGAAACTTCTATTAAAGCATGCTACATATATTAGCACCACCAGACTAGGGGGTCCCAAAAAATCGTTGTGTGATTACAGGAAATAAGAGGGATAAGAAGCTTGACAGGAGAATTGTATCTTTCCATCTTTGATTATTATGGCTGTTACTTTCTACAAAAAGTGTTGAAATATAATGCTCTGCTATTATAAGGTCGATTTCAATGACCAGGACAGTATGTTAATTATTTAATAAATTATGTAATAATGGTCTTAACTTGGTAGGGATGTCACTTGGTTAATTAACCAGCAACTGGCTGAGATTTATTCAACATTGTGAGCAACCATTGGCAATATCTTGAGTTCTCATGCGCTGCATGAAGAATAACAAATGACTCAAAACCCTGCAGAGCTGTAAAATAATTTCAAACAAATGTTTCTCAGATGCTCCTCTAAATGAAGAGAACATTGATTAGAGTACAGCTGGTTAAACTGGACAGTGCAAACTTGTTGAAGCAGGAGAAAGAAATAATGAAGGTTACTTTTCACTCAGTTCTGAGTTTGTGATGAATTTATATACCCTCTTTTCAACAGGTAATATAATAGAGAATGACCACCACATCTCTGACCACAGACATTCAAAAGAAGTAAACTAGCACCCTGTATCTCTGGCTAACAAGATTATCTCACCTCTTCTGAACATGAACATGGCTGTAACAGCTCAGTTTTGTCATGTCTAGGGTGGTGAGGTAAACCACTCTTTATTCTTACTTGCAGTAACTGAAAAACTTTTCAACTGACTATACAACCTCTAGTCTAGTAGGAGGTTTTGAAGAGAAGCAGACCATTGCTGGAAAGAGCATGTTGGTAGTACCTCTCTGCAGTCCTGAGTCCATACATCTTCCTCCCAGGTTTTGACTCATTGAGTTGATAATACAGACAGTAGTGCGGTGGTTGGCTGGTTCATTAGTTGATTTTTTTGCTGCACAGTGCTGATTGTCACGTGAAACAATAACTAAGAGAACTCAAGTACAAACTTGGTAGAGTTAAAAAAACAGATTAGAAATCAGAACTCACACTCTAAAAAAGGTCCATGGATGCTTTTCAAGGGCATCATTTGTACCAAGGGGAAAATTCCTCTGCTTACATCAGAAATGAAACATTAGGGAAACTGCTTCTTCAGAGCTATTTAACAACAGTCTATACATTAATTTTTGGTGATATATTTCAAAACATGCATCACGAACTGGGATCAAACTTTTCCAGTCTGTGAGTATTGGGATACATTAGAACTGAAGTTTAGAAAACAGAATGAAATGGTGAAGAATGTTTAAAAATTAGGGTTAGAATTACCACTAATACTAAATCATAGTTCTTTATATATATGTATCTCACATAATAAACAGAGATCACAGAATGTTAGGTCCTGGAAGGGACCTCAAAATATCACCTAGTCCAGCCTCGCTACCAGAGCAGGATCACCTACAGTAGGTCACACAGGAACGAGTCCAGGCGGGTTTTGAACATCTCCAGAGAAGGAGATTCCACAACCTCCTTGGGCAGCCTGTGCCAGTGCTCTGTCACGCTCACAGTAAAGAAGTTTTTCCTAATATTTTTGTGGAACCTCCTATGTTCCAGCTTGTACCCATTGCCCCTTGTCCTGTCATTGGACGTCGCTGAAAAGAGCCTGGCTCTGTCCTCCTGACACTCCTCTTGGACGTATTCATAAACATTTATGAGGTCACTCCTCAGCCTCTTCTTCTCCAAGCTAAAGAGACCCAGCTCCTTCAGCCTTTCCTCATAAGGGAGATGTCCCACTTCCCTCATCATCTCTATGGCTCTGTGCTGGACTCTCTCCAGCAGTTCCCTGTCTCTCTTGAGCTGAGGGGCCCAGAACTGGACACAGTATTCCAGATGTGGCCTCACAAGGGCAAGAGGACCTCTCTCAACCTACTAGCCACACACTTTCTCGTACAACCCA
>NW_009700645.1:63561-63956 GCF_000703405.1 Apaloderma vittatum | reverse complement strand
GCGCTCCTGGGGGTTGTTGTGACCAAAGTGCTCCTAACTGTCGTAGGACCAGGCAGAAAATTTTACATACACCCCATGAGTTAAGAACTTTTGTCCCATTTCAAAAGAATGAATGTATGCACACAGAAGGCTGATCCCTCCAGCCGCTGATGGTGACTGGGGCCTGTTCCCCAGTGCCTGGCTGTGGGATTTCTGGATCACCCTTCAGCAAAGCCCACTTCTCTGTCTGGAAGGCTGGGTGCCAAATTTCTGTGGTGAGGCCGCATCTCGAGTACTGCATCCAGTTTTGGGCCCCCCACTACAAGAGGGACACTGAGGTGCTGGAGAGGATACAGCTGCCAAGCTGGTAAAGGGCTTAGAACACAAGTCATATGAGGAACGGCTGAGGGGTCCGG
>NW_009700645.1:0-63339 GCF_000703405.1 Apaloderma vittatum | reverse complement strand
GGTGGCTGAGTCACCGTCCCTGGAGGCGTTTAAGAGACGGGTGGATGTTGTGTTCATGGGAATCGCTTAGTGGGTTGATCGGGCTGGGACAAAGGCTGGACTCGATGGTCTTCTAAGTCTCCCAGCTGATACGATTCTATGATTCTATGATTCCAAGGGCTTCCACTTCAGGGGTGCCACTGACTACAAAAGGAATAAAAATAAGGTGGCTGTGGCCTTGGCCTTGTTGGTGCATGGCAAAAGAGCTGTTTTGGGTTTTTTTTTAAAGGACTGTGATGCCAGATAAAAAATGGTTTGGCCAACTAGCGCTCATCTTCAAAAGGAACTCAATCTTTCAGGAAATTAAGTCCTGCTGACTTCAGTGGAAACCCAGGTTTCAAGGTGCCAAACACCCTTCTGAGCATGCAACTCAGATACCTAAGTCACCTGGCTCTTCTGAGCAAGTGTTATCTTACTCAAAATAATCTCATTTGCAAGAAAAGTTGATTTTTTTCCGAAAAGGAGCATTGACCTCAGGAGTGTATTCTGTGTTGTAGTCTGACAGTGCCCAAATTTGGTTTTAATACAAAGTTTTACATCATAATGACAGTGTTCGAGAGAGTACAGCAGTGTTTGTATTTATTTTTCAGTGTAAACCTGCTGCAACTTTTTTTTTTTAAATTCAAGATCATGTAATGTGAGCTGTGCAAAATAAAGAGGAAAACCACAGTTTCATCAGTTTGTACAGACACAGGAACAGGTGACTCTCTTGTGTAGCAAAAAGGTCAAAACGCATGGCTTTCACAAGCAGATGTATCTATTATAGATGATAACCTTTAGCTAAGTTGTAAACCATGCTTATTAAATAATTGATAGTATATCAGAGCTTCAGGAAAGCAGTGTTTAACATGCTGAGTTTAAATGAAATGGCCTGTGATAATGATTTTTTGTAAAACATAATATAAAGCACAAATATTTACACAGAGAGCAGCAGGAGGAAACATTTCCATTGTATTAAACAGATTATTACACCTAAAATAGTGTTGAACCTCACTAAAACCTCTGGAAGAGGAAAATTAACGATGTTTTCACCATGAAATATCACTTCAAAATTGTATTTGCAACAGAAAGCTTGCTGAGGGTTTCTTCTCTTTAAAAATGCAGCTTAAATGCTCTGTAGAGTGCTCATAACCACAGAATGATATAAGAAGCTGTAAAGGAAATGATGAGCTGATTCTTAACTGATGTAAACCATCAGAGCTCTGCTAGAGTAAGTGGAAATCTACTCAATGGACAATTTTAATTTTAAATAAGATACAGACTGCAGCTCCACCAAAACAGTTTCCGTGTACTTTCTTTAAATTGCAACGAGAAGAGGAAAATTCACTTTTCCACCCCTCCGGTTTCCATGACTGTGTGACTACGTGCTCATTTGGCAGAAGGAAATGCAAAAAACGCACGTCGTTTTCCTTTGTCATGCTCAGGTAAATCACTGGTAAGGTTAGAAAGGCTGCGCTGCTGCCAGAAATGAGCCAGAGGGAGCATGCAGTTGAACACAGAGATGCCTCATCTCCAGTTGGTTTGTCTACACGTGCCAGGCAGGAGGATGGGAATGGTGCAAATGCCACATTTTGGCCTTTGAAAGAGCCCTGCTTGCTGTTGATACGGGCGTTGGACTCCAGCAAGCACTTTCTGAATCTTTTCAGGGTTAAAGATAAGAAGCCTCTAGGGATACGAGGCTTACATCAGGGGTTACTCATGACAGACCACCCAGAGCAGGAGAACCCCGTTTCAAAGGCTACTCTAGTAATTAATCTGGGTGACTTAGATACTGGGTTTTTTTTGGGAGGGTGTTTTGTTGTGGTGTGGTTTTTTTTGCTTTGTTTTGTTTAATGTGGGAAATCCTCAAGCAAAAGTAACATCCAAGGTATTTACTAAAAATAAATAAAAGCTAATTTTAGGTACTTCTGAGATTACTTCTTAACTGCTACAATCCAAATTCTTTTTTGTGTCCAGCTGCCAGCAAGGGTTTTAAGTAGCCTCTTTGTAGTAGCTGCAAACCCAGGCCTCTACCCAAGCATGCATCTTCTTCGCTCTTGAATTATTAACAATGTCTAATTTCAGACACAAAACCATTTTGTGCCCATTAGAGAGGCTTTGTGCATTGAACAGGCTCCACGTGACGTTCCTTCCCAACAATTCGGGACCATAAGGAGGAAACCACTACAGTTCCCACTTCCAAGCTGTAAAGCAGCTTTCAGCACCACCAGCTGACTACTTGGTGCATTTTGATCAGTTCAGGAACATTCCCAGGCCTCTGCGTTGAAGTGAAACATGCGCACGGCTGAAGATTTGCTCATTGGCAATCAAATTGTGAAGCTACCCAGCCTGCTGAGTTCTCTCTGCAGACTAAAGCCACTTCTTCAAAAGCAATGATATTCCTCCAGAGACATGGAGAAACAAGGGGAAAAAAAAAAGTGCCATATTTTTGCATAATCACAGCTTTCAGTACTACAAAATTCACCGCTCTGTGGGAAATTGCAAAACAAAAAGTCTTAGTAAGTATGAAGACCTCAGTGCTCTGATGACACGTTAATGCAAGGGAAAAATTGCCTTGCACAAAAGAGATTATGAGGGCTATCTGGCAGCATTTTTCTGCTCCCAGGCCTTTCTTCAAGGTCTCATTGCAGTTACAGAGCAGAGTGTCACGATTTGAAACACTCTGTGAGCAGTATAGCTAAAAAAAAAATGCTCTCTCCTGATGCTCAGTCCTTCTTCGGCAGAAGTTTCTCTCACCTCCAGAAAATCTAGGTTATGGGATGATGTAATTTACCCCTGTTGGCTGTCTCAGTACTGTTTAATTAATTTTTTTCAAATTTATGGTAGCTTCTTGCAGATCCAGTGTAAATGCTGTGTCTTGGCTACCGCAAAGCTGACACTGAGAAATTCTGCAGAAAAGTGACATGTATTTATTACCACTTATGCAGTGCAAATATATTTCTTTTATCTATTGGCATGCACAACAAAAGGAGGAATAACATATTCTTATTTTTCACTTTGAATTTAGAAGCTAATTTGTGTCTATCATGCATTTATATATTTTTATTTGTATATGCTTTTATTTCTATGTATTGACAAATAAGGGCAATAATTGGGCAGCTTAAAACCCATCTGTGCACGTGTCCAGACTCACACCACACATTACAAGTGGAGGATGACTGCGTAAGACTCTTGTACTGGCTTAAACTTCCGCAGTGAAGAACACGGGAAAAAGAAACCTGAGCTGGTCTCCAAGAAGCCATTGATCCAAAAATTGACTGATCATTTCAAGCAAAATTCAGGGTATTGGCGGCACAGATCTGGGGCACACTCCACCGGACAGGCATTAGCCTTGGCTAGGCTCCCTGGCCAGGGATGAGCAAGAATCCCCAGGGGGGAAACAGCTAAACATGGATAGAAAACTAAAACTAAACATGTATAGCAATTTCTGTGACGCTCAAGAAGGCGATTGTCCCAGCAAGAGATGACAAACCAGATCTTCACTAACGCAGCAACGGTACACCCAGAGCAAACGCAGAACACAGTGCCAGGCTGTAGTGTGCTGGGCTTCGGCTGTACCCTCCTGAATGCAGCTGTAGTTTCTGGATCACTGCAATAAAATCTGGCATTAATTTTTTATTTTTTATTTAAAGTAAAGAGGGTTTGACCTGGTTTCTGAAGCCAAGTAGGCCACAGCTCTCTCAAAACAACGGGCCACAAGGGAGCCAAGAGTAATTGAGCTAAATCAAGAGACCAGCAAAATTTATTATTTTGTAGAGCCTTAAAGATTTTCTCCAGGTATAAGTGAAACACACATTTATTTAACTACTGTTTGCTCTCTCTCACTGGTGTCACAAGAAAGTAATGAACTTATGGCTTTGCAGTCACTGCTGGATTTGGAAGATGATCTTGCATTTCCTGTGTTCTGAGTAGTAGAAAAGAAAGAATTTTAGCTTGGTGAGAAATTGTGTCATCTTATGAGCACTGCATGTGGAGATACAGCTTCAGGGACATTCTTTCCTAACTGCAGAGCATTTTAATGTAATTAAGCCCAGTCCCTTACATGGAAGTGTGCAGCATAAATAGATTTCTGTTCACATCTTAGTTCAACAAAAAATGACAGTATAATTTTAAATGCTTTTACAGAATTTGTAACAAGTAACAATGTGCTTGGTTTAACATATTTTATTCTCACCCTGATTTATAAAATTCTTTAGAGCTCTACCAAAAAGCTGTCTCTTTGATTGTTTTACTTCATTAATAGTTATGACTCTGAGCAACATTAAGCAGAATCAGCTAGTTTGTAGCAAGTCCAAATCCTGTGGTCTTTTATGAAAGCCTTTAACATGTAGGAGACACGTTATCTCCCACTAAGATGTAATTTCATCACCCTCCTATGCGTATCCAAAAGATGTACCCATTCATTCGTTGCTATCCCATTTTCAAAACAACAGATCACCTGGTTTGTAATTGGCTTACTTCCATGTGTATCAGTCCAATCAACTTATCTGCAAACAGTAATTAAAAAAAAAAAAAAAGCTACCCAATCCTTGCTAACTGAGAGGATGTGCTCTCTAGCCAAGCTAGATCCAGAAAATCCCCCCTAAATTGTGCTGCTTACCTGATATTTAAACAGGGACAAAATCACTGGAGTCCACTACATAAATTACTGGGTGGGCAGGCAGTAAGCTTGAATCTTATTCGCGAATGAGGTACGGACCTTCGGGAAGGTCAGCTATGCTTCCTTGAGCCTCTGTTCTCCTGTAATTGTGCTTTTTGGAAAGTGTCTTGAAGCCTTCAGGTGAGAAATACTCTGCAAGTGTTATATAGCATTAATAAAAGTAGGCCTAATGACCACATCTTTTTCCCTTAAAGGCTTTTCATGGGGCCAGCATCAGCCATGCAGACTGTTCTGCAGCAATGTGCTGCTGTTTTTACCCAATGAATTGTTGCAAGTTGGCTCCAGTTACTGCTTTATCACTATAAGCCGGTAATGAGAACTGTGCATCCAAATGCTGGTGAAAATCCAATCACTGCTGTAAATTTTCTTATCACCTATGCTCTGTACGTTGCCAAATAAGCTTCTGCCTCATGGTCACCGCAATGACATATTTTACAAGATGCTGCTGCCTGTGAGACCAGATGACAGTGCTAATGATCCATGTCCTTGTTCTCTGCTTCCCTTGCTTACGCCTCTTGTTTCTCCACATTCAATTAAGGAAAGGAATTGAGGTTAATATTCCTGTCCTTGAAATTAAATCTATCCTTGCCCCACAGTGCAATTAATGAAAACAATTCGGATACAGAGCCTTTCATCTCTAGGTCACCGGTTTATTTATTAGAAGTTGACAACGACTCATGTCATTAATTTGTCTGCTGGGTGGCAAACGCAGAGCGAATCTGCAACGTTAGCCTAGATTATAGGCATTCACCTTGCAAAACCACTGCCACAACTTAACACCTCCACTGCTCTCTGAGGTCAAGAGTTGTGATGGCTGTGAGACTTCTCCTTGTATCACAGGTCCTTATATCCAGCCCGTCAGCAAACACACCAAGGGTGCACGTAGGCTGTGCTGCTCTTGATACTACTAATTCTAGGGATAATTAAGATACATCTGGGTGCTATAATTCAAACATTAGCCTTAGTCCAAATAACAGAGCAAGTTATGCTTTGCACTCTTACTGTGAAAACTGAGAATTAATTATTCTTTTGCCTGTTGAACGATTTTAAGGTCCAGAACATGTTCAGCAGCACAAACACAACAGGTGGGTTGGAATGGGTGTAGGTATTATCTCTGCTTTTCCTCACTGGCAGATACTAACAAGAGGAGTTCTTGGGGTATTTATAAGTTCTACAGGCATCTGAGAGTAATCTCTCCCAGATCCACCTGTGTAGCTTAAGAGGAGGCTGACTTGCAAGGCAGAGAGATGTATATTCTGCATCATCCACTTCAGGAGCCTAAAATAGGCTCGTAGCTTGAATTTCTGTGGAGGAACGTCTCCTTTGCCTGCAGAGCAAGTGGGAGAAAGTGCCTTTGTGAACAATTCTACCACCCTTCCAGTTACCTGCTCTGAGGCTGAGTGCTGAGAAAATGGTCAGGAGGAGGAGAATAGTCACAGACTGTGTAGAGACAGCATCATCCCCCTACAACCATGATCCTCCCATTACAGAGAAGGCTATGTATCTCCGAGCTCACAGCAGCAGGAACTTCTTCCAGTCGTTGCTGCCCTGATACACTGGGGTAGGCTTTCCAACCCTGACAAGCACACTCAGTTCTGGAAAATAAAGGGAAATCTGTAGTTTTCTATCCCACGTCTCTTCAGAGGAAACCAAAAAAGATCCCCAGGAGTCATGACTTGCTTACAATCACATTGAAAATTTCTGAACTCTGCTGTGCCTGAAAGAAAGGGGAGCTGCCATTAGTACATTATCATCAGTCACAGAAATACAACTAGGTCTGAGCAGATACCACAGGGAACATTAGTCCAAGTAAATACTGGATCCAGCCATTGGATCATAAAGTTTCAGGAGAGCTCAAAGTGCTTAGTGCTCATCATCTTAAGGGCTTTGTACTTATGCCAAGTTAGTAAGCGAACAGCATAGCCTGCGATTCATTGCAATCCTGTACAGCAATCCCTTCGTGCAACTCACTGCACTAACACTGATGTTGCATTCAATCGCTGACTGCCTTGCAGAGGTGGCCGCTTTCCCTCTCTTGACAGGCTCAGGCTGGACCGCAGTGCAGATGATGGAGTTGATAGCACTGAGATTTGAGAAATCTGTTGTGATGATCTTGCAAAAGTCTTTGCAACATAGAGTGCCGCTGTGCTGGCTTGAATACAGATAAATAAATGCTTCACCTGAATGCTTCTCTATTTAAGGCATATTTTAGAACTACCACACACTTGCCTGTTACACAGCAGGAACGACACTGGACCAAAATATAATCAGTCAGCACTTCTAAACTTTTTTTGAACACTTTTAAAAATATTCATCTCATTCATGCTGCAAACAAAAAGGGCTCTTGTGATCTGGGAGCACTGTCTGACAGAGGGCTACTACAGGGAATTTTATATTACGCTGTCAGTACAGACAGCGCTTTTGTTTTCATAAGTGATCTACACCTCATATTTCTTAGGTATTAATTTATAGATTGCCTTTTAATTGATTCTAAAATGTTTTCTTTGTGTGTGGGAATAAGTAATTATCAGAAATGCTGTCTTTCAGTGCAAGAAGCCAATTCAAATGAAGAAACATTAAGCAGCAAGTTACTTATTGCTGTAAACCATTCATAAAAAACGTGGTCATTGTGTCCTGCTGTGGTCCACCCAGTTTTAGACATCTGGGTTAACACACTAAATTGACTGCAAATTCATTTGTCTCACTGGCATTGTCCTTGATTTTTCTTGCAAATGTTTGAGATTTCAGCATTTAGTTTGATTTCAGCAAGGGACTCTACAACTTTACTTTCTGTGAACCCAAAGCTCTGCACCTTCAATACCCAGACTAGAAATAACCACTCAAGCAAACGAAGACCGAGTGCTGCTTAAAAACTTGTAATACCAACACCTGCCCCTTAGACTGATGTCCTCCCTACTAAAGATATTCTGAAAATGACTCACTTGACCCCTACAAAATCTGCTCCCAAAAAAATCAAGTAAAGGCTAAACTTATCTAGAGCCATCTTCATTTTATTACTTTATTTAGCAATTGTCTAATTTCTGTACATGAGCCTTATTGGCAGAGACTATAAACTTGTGGGAACTAAATAGAATACAGAAATGTGTGCAATTAGTTATATTGGCTAGCTTTTCTACTAGTTCTGACACTAGGCACCAGGGGAGGAATAAAATCCTCCAAATCTAAGCTCTCAGAGAGTTAAAACCAAGTTTTTAATATTCATCCCTTTTTGCACCTTTCATGATTTATCATATTAGCAGTGTATTAAGAAATCAAGTTCTTAGCCTGAGGTCCTGCTCCAGTAGTAGTTAGATAAAAAGTTATGCTTTATAGACCAGCAAATTGATCTGCCCCTCCATGTTGCTCAAGTCATTGACTTGGAGAAAAGAAGTTGCTGCTGCTGGTAGCTCTCCCATGAGTCCAGTGGCTCCTTCCACTTTTGGAAAGGAATATCCCCTTCAACTGTACCTGCTCAAAGCCAGTGAAGGCTGAGGTTTGCCCAGGAGGTGCAGGTTAGATGCTCCTAAGCCCCTAAAACTAAAGCAGCTGAGCTTGAAAACTCAGTTTGGTCCATAGCACTTTCTTTTTTTTGGGGGGGAAGGAATTCCATAATATGCAAAATAAACAATAAGCCAGCCACACCCAGGTCCTCAGTGATGTTGGTTAGGCTTCTTCCTCTTTCTCCTTTCAGGCTGGAGAAGCCAGAGCACTCAGGAAAGCAACCACAGAATGGTCTGGGTTGGAAAGGACCATAAAGGTCATCTAGTTCCAACCCCCCTGTCACAGGCAGTGACACCTCCCACCAGACCAGGTTGCTCAAAGCCCCATCCAGCCTGGCCTTGGACACTTCCAGGGAGGGGCCTTCCACAGCTACATTGGGCAATGCGTTCCAGTGCCTCACCACCCTCACAGTAAAGAATTTCTTCCTAATACCTAATCTAAATCAACTCTCTCAGTGTAAAGCCAGTACCCCTTATCTTATCACTACACTCCCTGACGAAGAGTCCCTCCCCGTCTTTCCTGGAAGGTCACTCTAAGGTCTCCCCAGGGTCTTCTCTTCACGCTGAACAGCCCCAATCCCAAGGATGAAAGCCTTCACTACACCACTCGTTTCACAACACAGTTCCTTTGGCAGAGTAGAGCTTGTGCCCAAGGCTATGGGCGTGTTCCCCTGACCCAGAAATGTGGGATACAGTGCACTCATCCACCCTCGCCCTCACTCCAAATCAAATTAAACAATTTCCTCCTCAGCTATCTCTTAGTACCTAGTGTTTTCGATGAGCATAAAAAAAAATAAAAGTCACTCTTAGCCTCATGCTTTGCCACAGCTTTGGTGTCTGCCAGCACTCAAGGACACCTGGAACACTGCTCCTGTTAACATTCAGTCACGGCACTGTGCTCTGATGTAAAGCACAGCTGCGCCGACCAACATGGCTCCTCGAGCCGCCTCTGCCTCTTAGGCCCTGTCCGAGCACTTCACTGACAGAAGCAGTTTGTGCCTGGCAGCCCCACGGACCCCAGGCAGCCCTCAGAGGATGAGCTAAATTAGCTTCACCTCCTACCTCACAAACAATTCCCAGCTATGCTCTAGCCACATTGCTAATGATGATGTAGTAATCTTTAATAAGAGGCTGATTCGCACGTACCAGGTTTAACTTTTTGGAGACAGCTGCTGGAGGAGTTCTCTGGTGATGGGCACAGGCAGGCTCTGCTGGGGCCTTGGAGAACAAAGACGTTCACAGGAGCACTTGTGCGGCAGCAGCTTGGCAAACAGGAACATCAGATGAAAGGATGTTTTGTTCCCTCTCTTACCCTAATCTTTGTAACTTTGCCTGTTTGTGGAAGGGATTCTGAGTAACCTTAAACATGTATTGTACGGACACCAGCCACACTGCATAAAGGACTCCTTTTCATAAGCAGCTTTCTGGCCACCCTTCTTTTCAGACCACGTGAGCTACCAGGACAGTCACAGTGGCTTTGCATGATGCTCAAAGACAGCCCAACAGGTGAGGTCCACCTTGCTGCTCCTCATGAAGAAGTAGAGAAACAAACCCAGTGAGAGCTCTTAGGCATACCCTCCTCATCATATGATCTTCAAGTGTCCTATAACTAAGGATTGTTTCTTTGTAATTTTCTGCTACAAGCTAGAATCGTGTCCCATGCCACATGCTGAGCCTGTAGGTTACAGGAATGCAAGCCACTTCTTGGTCCCCTGCCTGAATACCACAGAGGAGCAGCCTACGCGCAGCTGCCCCACAGCCTCTCCAGTTCGACACCAGTGGGAAGGAAGAGTGTGGTCAGGAAAAGACCACTGCATTTCCATCAGTCTGCACGTCAGCATGAGCAGATTCTTATTCATGCAGGGATCACGCACTGCTTAAGGGCAGGAAGAGGTCCAGGGGAAGCCAAAACTCACAGTGGCAGTCTGCTAGGGTGCCACAGCCGGGTGCTCCACGCCACCCCCCCCCATCTCCCCCAGTACTGGTGAAGAGCTGTGATCTCACACCAAAGGGGAGGGGACTCTGCTCCACCTGCTGTCAGGTCTGCCCCTCCCAGTGTCTTTTGCTGCACAAGGCTGGATACACTTTTAACTTCTTAAAACTGCTCCTCTCTTTCCATCCATAAAAGGCAACAGTTGCCACGTGTAAGAGTAGCTGGGCTGCCTTCAGCTGAGTTAGCAGGGGTATTGACAAAGCACATGTAGTTAGGCGAGCACAAGCCTATTTTATCCTTTGGAGTACCTCAAATGTCTAGCTACTTAGTGTAAAGCACATAGCTATGAATAAAAATCTTTTTTTCATTAATGCTTGTTCAGGCTAAAGCCCTAGTGTTCTAAGTATTTTATGACAACATTTTATTAATAATTAAAAATTTAAAGTGTTTGGTTTAAATTGAGTTTTGGTCTTTCATTAAGTACCCCTCCATGACCCGAGTCAGGATGTAGGTTCAAAGTCAAAACATTTGTAGCACATCTGTCCACATGTGGTGGGAGATCTGAATTGTTCCTGCAAGAAGTAGAAAAGGGTTACACATGGGCACAGAAAACAACGGATGCACTCGTACTCACATGCACACACACATGCTTGTATTTATCTGTCTCTGTAGAACTTGATCCTCACACTACTCATCTAGTGATATTATTAAAGCAAATAAAAGCTAACTACGGAAAGCTCAGATTTTGGAAATAAAAGAAAACATCAATTCTGATTTGATATATGCAGCTCTCTACACCTACATATTTAACAGTGTTTATACACATACACAGGCTGACTTTGATAAGAGCCTCCTCTTCAACTATATAACCACAGAGAAATCTGTATTTTGAGGGCTTGAGTGTGTTGCTGCATCCCCTTATCCTTTCAAACTTTCCTGCAGGTTTCAGCAAGGCACCTGAAACGGCCGAGCTGTTCTAAGCAGCTCAGAGGAGATCTGAAGCACGATTTATGTGTTCTTCACAGGCAAACTGATAGTTGAGGGGTCGTCTCTCTGTCTGCAGTACAGCAACCGACACTCTTCAGCAGTAAAATCCATTATGAACAAAATGGGTAAGTTACAGGGAATGGCATGTGTCCAAACTGAACAGCGAAAGATGAGCACTTATCTTTTTGCAGAGTATCTGTGTGAGAGACGTGGCATTCTTAAAATATCTTCAAACTCAGTTATGAGTAGGACTATTCACCCTACACCCTACTTCTGCACACAGGAAGGGAAGAGCGAATAGCAGAAGAATTTTCTTTCGGTGGCGGGAACAACTGCATGATCATTATCCCCCACCCCGTGTGGGATTCCATCGGAGATCAAGGATGCCCTGGCAAGCGCTGGGGCATTACTACATGTTTGTGGAAGTCTCTCAGTTTTTATTAATTAGAGTCCTGACAATGCAATAAAACCCTGCAGCAGAAAGCCACACTGCTCATTCCTGAATCATATGAAATCATTCACCACTTTATGTACAAGTTTTGAATTACAATCTTCAACTTCTCATCAGAAAAAAAACAACACAAACAAACACAAAATCCAACCAAAAAAGCCTGAAAAAAAGCATTTTTGGCAGAACTGCACAGTGTACAGAAGCATACTTTTCAATTACACAACATCTTACAGAACACATACTGTAACACAAAGCAGAGCCTGTTACCTTTTACGAGAAGGCAGTGCCCAGGCAAAACTAGATGTTTCACCTCCATTACCAGAGGAACAGCTTTAACTGGACAAAAGAGTACATGGAAAAAACTCCTGAACACTCCAGACAGTTCAGCAGAAAAGTAAAAGTACATCTGTAAACAACTTTAAACCAAGAGCCTTATGAAAATAAGAAAGGTCACTGAAAGTTAAACTGTTAAACTCTTCTTAGCCCAAACCACTATATTCTACCCTTAGAGCTGGTAACTTTTTTTTTTTTAATGAAACACAGGTTTTGCCACACAGAACACTTCACTGAGAAATCTGGGCAAAATTTTTTTCAGTTTTTGGTGGAATTAAGAAAGGGACGATTTGAAGGCAAAAGGCTAAACTCCAAGTTCCCTTTGAAAATTACAAGAGCAGTATAACCAAACTACTGAACGGAGCAGAGCTCAACAGCGAGTGGTAGCATATTACTTATTTCACAATCTGAGACCCTTTTTAATGTAAACCCTTAAAAGTCATAAGCAACTGTTAGAACAGCCTTTTTTATCATGTACCATTATGTTAGCACTGCACTCACTCTCATTATTCAAACTTTGCCATAAAGTGATTTTTTTTGTACATGGTACTGATTTACCTGAAACGCATCTGTTTTATGATGAGGCAAATCGCAAAAACTGTCCTGGGAAATGATTTTGTGTGTGTAATTATCAACCATGCACCTGAAGTTCAGCATTTAGGATTTATGCTGCTCTACTTCATGCTTCAGCATATGTCAAGTGAGCTGCCGATCACCGAGTGTGTCCATTTCGGTAGACGGACAGATGTATGTGAAGAGCAATGCTTTGGATAACTTGTGCTATTCCTAATACTAGTTATTTTCTCTGCCAATTACATTTTGCTATAAATATGCGTGCCCTCAAGTTGATCCCAATATCAGTTTCAGCTAACTAATCAAATTATCTGCTAAGGTTTTGGGAATGATAACCCTTCCTTTATTTAAATAAAACAAGGGAAGAGTTTCTAACTCCCAAATAATAGATTTACTTTCAAGACAGGATGACACTGCTCAGTAAACTGCTCGTCATCACTATTCACAGATGAGCGCAAGAGTATTAATGTTTTTTATCAGGTAGGCAGGACAGGCAAAGGAAATACTGTGAGATTTTTGTTCTGAATGTTTTTCCAAGTTCTGCTCACCAGCTCTTATGAATAAGCCTAAGTCAAATTTCAGACTACTCATTTTTTGAGCGCGGAGCATCTGAACTTCAGTTTTCTGTTTTCCTTTTGCAAAAGTGTGATATTAAAATCCTGTCCACAACCGAGTACACCAAGAGCTTATATAAGGAATAATTTCTCTATACGTGTCTCATTTTTGTACCAGTTAAAAGTTAACTCATAATCCAAGTAATGAATCTGCAATGTAAACAAGTAGTTATTTTCTCCCCTGTAATAATGGTAAATAATGACACTGATCATTACATATTCTGCTTGAGTTCATTAAATGCAATTCTTCAGTCACAACGGCAGCAGGCATTGTGATGGACTTCCTCTGAACTATGTTCAGATGAGTGGAATAATCGAGATTCCTGATGGAGATCTAAGCCATTTCCCTCATTTTCTTAATAGCTTCCGTCACTTGCATACTCAACTCTGTTTCATAATTTGCTATTTAAAATAAATTCATTTCCCCAAATCCTTCTCTCCCTATCTAACCCAAATCTATTTACATTTATGATAAATGCTTTTCAGCAAGTAAGTTGGAAGAAAAAAAAATAATCCAAGAAGTGGCAAAAAGGGAACGAGTATTGAAAGTTCTGTATTAATTTGCTTTCTGAATTTCTTTCCAAAGATGCTACAGGGACAAAAGCTTTAAAGGTTTAAAACACACTTTCATGTATTTTTTGATTATTTCTCTCTTGTATACAAGGGATCAACCTTGCCCAGGGAATCACCTTCATAACTTTTGCCCAGTAACTAAATGAAACTGCGTATTACTCCCCCCAAGAAAGTAAAGAAAATACAGCCTTTTACTTCAAATACTTTATGAATGCGAGATTACAAGAAATATATTAGTCAAAATGCAGGGCTATCAAGCACTGAACAAAGGATGCTGGCATCAGTTTGCCTACCATTTTGCACGTGGAAAAAATTACACTATGTCTACAGGTAAAATGCATCACTAATGCATCATGAATTACTCTGGTCAGCCAACATCACCTCTGCAGCTTGGTTTAAGTCCCCAAAATAATCACCGTATTAATAGGCTGAGATGAGACACTGGAAACAAAACCATTCTTAGAAAGGAAAGTTCTTGTTTTTGCTCTTATCGAGGTAACACCAAAAACTAAACCCAAGATCTTACAACTTAGCAGCCACTGTAACGCTTGTTAGGCTAGCCTTCACACAAGGAGCATGCACACAGCCCCTCTTCCTGCTTTAAATCGAGGGCTGTTGGTTAATTCAAGTCACTGTTTTCTCACCTTATTTGATTAACCTGTTGAACTGGATGTCCACCATAGGAAAAAGAAAATTAAATGATGTTAAGTGTAGCAGACAAATACAGATCACACCAAGAAGCTAACACTCATGACTTGTCATAGTAAGGAATAATAATAAAAATTAAAAAAATAGCAGTCTTTTCTGTGCATATTTTTCATCTGAAAGGTCCCAGGAAATCATGATGTGCCCGGCCGTTTCTGTTGCTGATTTCTGATGACCTCTAATTGTTTTTTGCATTGCTGATAGTAAGTTGAGAGACTTTTGTTTTCATCTAACAGCTTTTTATGTTCTTGTACCAGCCGGGATGTGTTTTGCTGGTCTTTCTCATCCTGGTCCAGTTCTGCTATTAGTTCTTGTCTAAAATAAAATAAAATAAAAAAAAAGTAATTGTCATTTATAATCTACTTCTATTTGTGTGTAGATGACTTCATATGTTTCAAATCATTATTAGATTATCAGTTTGAGCTCAGGCTAATATTTTGTGCCAAAATAAAGTTAACAAAAAAAAAAAATCTTCCTCTTTACTGTGGTCTGGGGGAAAAACTCTGTTCCAAAACAAATCCACATTTTAATTTTAAAATAGCTGCAAGCCATAGTCTCAATCTCTAAAACTGTCCTTTATATAATGTCTTTCAGACATAGTTCTACTGTAGAACATCTAAGGCTTCACAAAGAATTCCATAAATATATTCAAGACTAATTCTACTTATTAAGGGAGATTTTAGGGCCTTAGGGTAGCTGCTTACGGGATCAGGAGCACAAGTTTTGTTCTCCTCTATCCTTCCAGTGGCAGTTGTGAATGAGGGAATTAACAGAAAGAGCCATTAGATCAATCCACGGCTCAGGGACTGGTGATATCGACAGGGCCTTGGGTTTTTTGATCACGGGCTGCTATACAAGACACCTGGCCTGATAGCAACAAATGAGCTACACCTGTCGCAGAGGGGGAATAAGATCTCGGGGCAGGAGTTAGCAGGGCTCATTGATAGAGCTTTAAACTAGATATGAAGGGGAAAGGAGATTTAACTGGGCCCACTAGGAATAAGCCCAAGGAAAGCATGTCCCGGCTTGTAGGATGGTGTTCTAACAAGGACTCTTGCTCTGCCATCTCAGTGGAGACAAGAGATAGATGTATAATGGCAAATTAGGAGGCAACAGTGGTTGTTGATGGTTTAGAAACCATGGAAACACCTGAAAAGGGTCTGGTAGAAAATGGGGCCACACTCACAAAAAGGTGCTGGGATCAGCAGCTCATCTGAAGTGCATCTATACCAACGGACGCAATATGAGCAACAAACGGGGAGCTTGAAGCCATGATGGAACAAGAGAACTATGACATAGTGGCTATCACAGAAACGTGGTGGGATATGTCACAGGAGTAGAGTGCCACAATCGATGGTTACAAGCTCTTCAGGAGGGACAGATGCGGAAGGAGAGGTGATGGGGTGGCCCTGTACGTTAGGAACTGTTATGAATGCTCAGAACTTCAGAATAGTGACAATGGGGTCGAGAGTGTCTGAGTTAGGTTTAAGGGGCAAGGCCAATCAAGCTGACATTGCTCTGAGAGTCTGCTACAGACCTCCCAACCAGAGCACTGAGGTGAATGAAGCATTCTATAAGCACCGGGTAGAAATCTCGTGGTCACTTGCTGCTGTTCTCGCGGGGGACTTCAACTTCCCAAGTATCTGCTGGAAATACCAACACAGCAGAGAGGGAACAATCCAGGAGGTTCCTGGAATGTGTGGAGGATACCTTCCTCACACAGCTGGTAAGTGAACCAACCAGAGAAGGCACCCTGCTGGACCTCCTGTTTGGGAATAGAGAAGATTTTGTGGAGGATGCGGCACTTGGGGCTCCCTAGGGAACAGTGACCATGAAACGATTAAGTTCTCTATTCTTAGAGATATTAGGAGGGGGACAGCAAAACTGCCACTTTGGACTTCTGAAGGGTGGACTTTGACTAGTTGAGGAGGTTACTTGATAGAATTCCTTGGGTGTCAGTCTTGAAGGGTAAAGGACTCCAGGAAGGCTGGACGCTTTTTAAGAAGGAAGTCTTAAAGGCACAGGAGCAGGCCATACCCATTTGCCATAAGTTGAGCTGGTGGCAAAGATGACCAGCCTGGCTGAATAGGCAGATTTGGCCAAAAATCAGGGAAAAAAGGAGAGTTTATGGCCTCTGGAAGACGAGGCCAGTCACTCATAATGAGTACAAGAATACTGTTAGGTTATGCAGGGAGATGATTAGAAGGTCCAAAGCCCAGCTAGAAATTAATTTGGCTTCAGAGGTAAAGGACAGCAAGAAAAGTTTCTATAAATACATTAACAACAAGAGAAAGACCAGGGAGAGCCTCCACCCCTACCAGACCCACGAAGAAATATGGTAACCAAGACAAGGATAAAGCTGAGGTGTTTAATGCCATCTTTGCCTCAGTCTTCAGTAATAGAAACACTTTTACCGAGGAAAGCCAGCCCTCCAGGCCAAGAGACAGGGGTCAGGAGCAAAATATCCCCCCACAATCCAGGAGGAGATGGTCAGTGACCTGCTGCTCCACGCTGATGTGCGCAGATCGATGAGGCCAGATGGGGTATATCCTAGAGTGCCGAGAGAACTGGTAGGGGGGCTCACCAAACCACTGTCCCTCATTTATCAGCAGTCCTGGCTGACTGGGGAGGTCTCAGCTGACTGGAAGTCAGCCAGTAACACCCATCTATAAGAAGGGATGGAAGGACGATCTGGGAAATTACAGACTTGTCAGTTTGAGATCAGTTCCAGTGAATTTGATGGAGCAGATCATCCTGAGTTCCATGATGCAGCACATGCAGGACAACCAGGTGATCAGACCCAGTCAGTGTGGGTTTGTGAAGGGCAGGTCCTGTTTAACAAACCTGATCTCCTCCTATGAGAGGGTGACCTGCTTGTTGAATGAAGGAAAGGCTGTGGATGTTGTCTAACTTGACTATAGTAAGGCATTTGACATTTGTCCACAGCATTCTCCTAAATAAGTTGGCTATATCCATTGGCTTGGATGGGCATACACTTTGCTGGGTAACAAAATGGTTAGATGGCCAAATCCCAAGAGTCATGGTCAATGAAGTTAAATTCAGTTGGCGGCAAGTCATGAGTGGTGTCCCCGAACATACAGTACTAGGCTGTTCTGTTTAACACTTTCATCGATGATTTGGACGAGGGGGATGGAGTGTACCCTTAGTAAGTTTGCAGATGACACCAAGCTGCGTAAAATGTCAATCTACTTGAGGGTAGGAAGGCTCTACAGAGGGATCTAGAAAGGCTGGATCATGGGCCAAGGCCAATTACACAAATTTCAATAGGGGCAAATGCCGGGTCCTGCACTTTGGCCACAACAATCCCCAGCAGTGCTACAGGCTTGGGGAGGTGTGGCTGGATACAACCGGCTCAACGTGAACCAGCAGTGTGCCCAGGTGGCCAAGAAGGCCAAAGGCATCCTGGCTTGTATCAGGAATGGTGTTGTCAGCACCAGTAGGGAGGTGATCATTCCACTGTACTTGGCTTTGGTGAGGCCGTGCCTTGAGTACTGTGTACAGTTTTGGGCAGTTCTGGGCTCCACAGTACAGGAAGGACATCAAGGTGCTGGAGAGGGTACAGAGGCAGCTGCCAAGCTGGTAAAGGATTTGGAGCATGTGTCATACAAAGCTGAAGGAATGGCTGAGGGATCTGGGGCTGTTTAGCCTTGAGGAGACTAAGAGGAGACCTTATAGCTCTCTACAACTACCTTAAAGGAGGTTGTAGCGAGGTGGGAGTTGGTCTGTTCTCCCTAGTGGCGAGAGACAGGACAAGAGAAAAAGGTCTTAAGTTGCACCAGGGGAGATTCAGGTTAGATATTAGGAAGAATTTCTTTACTGAAAGGGCTGTCAGGCATTGGAACAGGCTGCCCAGGGAGGTGGTTAAGTCACCGTCCCTGGAGGTGTTCAAGAGATGGGTAGATCACAGAATAGTTACAGCTGGAAGAGACCTTGGGGATCAAGTCCAGTCTTTGTCCCAGCCCTATCAACCTACTGAACTATGTCCCCCATTGTAACATCTAATTGTCTCTTAAACACTTCCAGGGACAGTGTTGTGCTGAGGGACATGGTTTAGTGGTGTTGACAGGGCTAGGACAAAGGTTGGACTCCATGATCTTGAAGGTCTTTTCCAGCTGAAATGATACTTAGCTATGTCTACATTTAAAAACTCAAAAGACAACTTAAGAAACAAAACTGGAAAAATTTTGCACATAGAAAACTGTACTTCACTACAAAGCTACCATTTTCTATTTCTTAAAGCAGTGGAAAAGCAGAATCAGACAAAGTCATTTAATTTATGCCATAAGTGTTCAATATGTTTTTCAGTAACATTTCTAGAGGAACAAACACATTAATAAAAAACTTACTATAAATTATCCTGCAAAACCTATGTAGCAGTTACTTTTTACTATTTGTTTATGACGTGACAAGAAGGCAAGCTGTCAGCAACATTTCAGCAACAAAACAGTAGAGGAGAAATTTCCTGTTAATTAATTGTTGCCATATGGTTTGTAATTACAGTTAAAAAAAACTTAATCAAAAAGTTGAACTAATAACTATCTTAATCAGCATTAAATCAAACACAAAACTATTTTTTGTTTTAACATCTATGGGCAATTATGTTCAAAGAAAAAAGAGTTTCAGAGAAATGTATATGCAGACTTCATAGGAAAAAAGATAAAGTAGGAATCTAAAGGCACAGAATTAAAAGTTCTGAAACCAAACCACATTTTTATATAATTTATTGACCCTTAGGGACAAATGAAATAAAAGCAAAATTAAGATCATCATGTTAGCTTCAATATTTCCTCATGAAGTCTAAAAATTCCATTTGTGCTTGAAAAAAAACCAAAACTGTTTCAGGATGTTACGTTGAAACTGAATAGATGGCAGGAGGTCAATCTTACAGTAGTTTTTCTCTCTGTTCTGTATGCTAT
This sequence comes from Apaloderma vittatum, assembly GCF_000703405.1. Classification (NCBI taxonomy): domain Eukaryota; kingdom Metazoa; phylum Chordata; class Aves; order Trogoniformes; family Trogonidae; genus Apaloderma; species Apaloderma vittatum. The sequence goes on along the minus strand of NW_009700645.1, from coordinate 44,034 downwards.
CTCTAAGCTAGAAGAGTTTTATACACACATTTTTCTCATTAGCTATTCCACAAACACCAAGGCAAGCTGCTCACAAACAATCGCTTGCCCACAGTGCCTGGGACAGTGGTGGGGAATAGGCTGGTTACTTGGTCTATCACAGGAAGATGTATGACATCTCAGAACTGCTCCTTAGCATCAGAAAACAGAAATTATGAGAAGCAGAACACAATAGAACGTATTGCCAGCTGAAGTTCTGAATCAGGAATAACTTTGGCCCTAGTCCGACAATACACGCAGTTGCTTCACTTATACGTGTACATAACGTAAGAGAAAAGAGATTGTTTTTTGTGTACACGGGTAAGAAGGCACTTAACAGCTTTTAAGTATTAGGTCTTAACGCCCTGGCAGAAAAACATAAAATGTATATTGATAATACTGATGTAAATGATTGAAAAAAGTCAGACATAAGATAAACACTAACTGCAAAATGAGTAACACGGACATATTACTCAAAACTGTGATTACCTACAAATTTCGGTTGAAAATCTTATACTGGACAGCACTGGAAATAAAATTTAAGGCTCCTTAACAGTCCAGGTCTTTCACTTGATATGACCGAAACACACATTTTTCTAGTCGAGAGGTGGCGTCCCTGTCGGCAGGGAGGCTGGAGTAAAATGATCTCTAAGGTCCCTTCCAGCTTAGGCCATTCTATGATTCTATGATTACTAGTATGTCATATACACATATGTGCCACACGTTAAAGTAGGACTTGTCCAGAAGAAGAGTCTTGATATTGAGTAAAACTTTCAACTACCTGCCCTAAATATCTCACCTGCACTGAGCAGCTCAGCCCTTCTGAGATTAAGGCTGAAAAATAATTACGTCCTACGAAATGTTAGTTCATCAACCCAGAAATAAGTCACAGATAACAAGTGCAAAAGAAACATGCAGAAGAACAGAAAAGGTTAAACACATTTCACTTACTTCCTCTGCAACAGCAACGCAATCTCTGTCTGAACTTTCATATATTCTTGTGCCATTTTGCAGTGCTGCTCAAACACAGCCATAGATTCTTTGGAGTTTGGGCATGGTGCTAGAGGCTGAAAATAAACCAGACATGTTAAAAACTAATGAGCTGGTATCTTGGTATATAGTGTACTAGAATGTCTCTGCAGTATATTTATAACATCTTTTGAAAAACAGCAAGCTTTTAAAAATAAGCATTAAACCGTGCCCTGGAAAATGTTACTGCACTAATGTCAAAGTTGACTCAAACCTCAAATCTGCAGTTATTAATCTGATACTCTCTCTGTCACAAAAATCAAAATAGTGTTTAATCCCCCCCACAATAAATAAAGTGCATACAAGGATTTAATTCAGTAACACTCAAGCAAATAATGTCTTATTCTGACAGTTGAACTTAGCTTACGTTTGCTTTTAGGCATCATATTTCCAGGGCTTGTTTTTAATAGCTTGATCAAATCTGAGTCAACCAATCTCAGATTACATAATATATTTTTTTAGCCTTGGTCAAAAGTTAGACAGAATATAAACACAGGTAAATATAAGGCCCTGTATTTTGAAGCCCAAATAGACACATTAGAATGAAATGCAAGATAAAGAATCTAATAAAACATATAATTATTACCTGTAACTGATGATCTAATGTAAGATATGCCATTGGGATGGAGTTATCAGACCCATTGGTCTCTGTAACAATACCAAGAGAATTTTAATGTCTTTTCAGAGTTGAATACTCTTCTTATAGACAAAACCAAGAATTCTACATTATTTCACAATATGCAATCTTAATGTGGAAAAGCAGATGGAAATAGCAGCGTTCCAATCCCAAGGCAGATGAATCATTTTGTTTTTCTGATAAAGCTAAGAACTTCAAAAGTATGGTCTATCACACCAAGAAGAAATAAAGATTATCATCCTACGCTTCTAGAAGCCATGTAACAGCACACAGATTTTAAAACCACAATTCTTGTACAGTTTGCAATCACGTTCTCTATTTATAAAAAAAAATGCCATTTCATTCTTGTTTATGAAAGATCAGCCAGCCAGCCCGTGCATCTAATGATTTTAAAATTAGAAGCTGTGCAAACCAGCTCTGCCAAAATAAAATAAGCACAACCTCTTGCTCAGTTTTGAAACCTGCTCCCAGTGAGGTCTGTAAGAATCTTCCTCACATGTGCTCTAGGGCATCTTCTCTGCTCTGTAGAGATACTTTGTGGGTGACAAGGAACCCAGTAACCAATCTGTCTCCTGGGCCTGGCTGCTCTCTTCTCACTGCTGTTACTCTGGATTTCTGTAGTGCTTTCACTCCAGATTTAACATGTTTCTGAATTCTTACAGATCCTATCTTTTGGTAGGCCACAATCTGAGGATCACAAGGCTACTGTTAAGCTTTAAGAGACATAGAAATAGAGACACATGGAGAAACTACTGATTTTACAGCTGCATTATTGCTACTAGAGGATTATATGGAGGAGGGTAGGTGGGAAAAAAAAGGGGCTGCTTACCCATACCCCAAAAGCACCTGCCACAGAGTAGTCGTGGTAGAGAAACTAAGGTGTTGCCCTCAAAGACTATGCTATCTCCAAGAGCAGCTTCAAAAGGAAACAGAAATAACAGGGTGGGAATGGAGAAAAAGTGGTTAAGTGTATGCTTGTAAGGAAACTGGAAGGTGGTAAAAAAAAAGAAAAAAAAAGAAAACAACCCTAAACGCAGTAACTTAATCACCACAGTATCTTAAATGAGAACAATATAAGAAGTCCTTCCCTACATTAGACTATTGCCATATATGGAATACTGCTACAGCAAAGGAATTACTGCTATGTTTCAAATACATCAATACATGCAAAATACTTCAGATTACATTCCTGAGCTTTTCAGAACCTTGTCACGAACTGTAACTTTTCCTGTGATTAACCAGATTCAGCTGCATCCTCATTTTAGCATTTTGCCTCATTAACTAAAAAACGTATCCTCTTTTACACAAAACTACAATTATTTCTCTCTTTAGAAATCCAAACAATTCTTTGCTCAGGGACTGCATAAACCTAAGAAGAAAAAAATATGCACATGCTATATTTTGTATTTACCTACATATAAGGTGAGGGATTTCTGTGGGCCAGAAAACAGACCTGACTTTTAGCTCTAAGTGCTGTTGCTGCATTTAGGACAAACTGCCTTTGCTCTGACATATGATCAGCAACTTGGGGTTCCCAAAGGACTGCTGATGGTTAAGAGGTTGCTTCGGTGTCAGGCAGTAATACCCAGAAGTGCTCACTGACTGAAGCGACTCAGGACTCACGCAGAGGGGACAGGGTGGGCTGTGGCAGCGGGCGAGGGCTTTGGGCAGTTATGAGTGACAAGGCACAGAGTGTGATCAGGCAAAGTGACAATGGACAGAAAGAAGAAAGCACAGAAGCAAAATACGCAAGTACATTGCCCTGTTCCACTAAAACAGGGGTGAAAAAGGTACACATCTTGCAGAATCACCTTCTGTTTGGTAAAATACGTATCTCCCACATGTGTATACAGATATATATATGCTTGTGCAGGAATCAGCCTGCAGGTGAGTTTCCATTCTGCAGTCAGTTACAGGAAAAGCATAAAAGAGCCTGATCAGCCAAAGATGAAATGGATCACAAGAAAAAAGATTTCAGCATCTGAGGCACTATAAAGTACCAGCTTGAGACTAAGTTTAAGATTCAACATGTACATTTTGGTAACAAAAATGTAGTTCTTACTTATATTCTAAAAAGGAGTATGTGGGGATCCACTGTTTTCATGCAGTCCAGTCTTTTCATAATAGAGGACATTACGAGTTTTAAAACTAAACTATTAGTTTATGTTCATTCTTAATCCTATTTCATAACCAAAGAACAGTGATGCTACAGTAGAGGTATTTACAACACTTCTGCAGGCACACTTGTGTTAATTTAAAAACAGTAGTGTTGTGTGCACATGTACAATCTGCACTAGCAAAATTACAAAGGAGTAAAAAATAAAAGTAACATATTCCAGCTGATACTCACCTACAGAGCCTTTCATTCCAGAAGTCAGAGCAATGGAAGCTTTAACTGTGCATTAATAATACAAATGCACGAGACCAAAATTCCCCAAAATGTCTATTACACTAATTCCACAGAATAAGGCTACAGTCAAAAACTGGTACTAAAAGATCTGCATTAAATACTACTATCACTGCATACATACTTTATCACAAGTAAAATCCTTACAAGCTTATGTAACTTATTATGATTTATATGAAAAAAAGTTCTTAAAATCAGTGTGCAAAACAGTAGCAATGTAATGATTCAAATCAAGCATAACTAAAACTGATTGTGACATGTCTAGGCACACGCTCCACACCATAAACAAATATTTGATATTTTTTTTTACAGGCAAAAACGTAATTGTTGAACAAAGGATTACCTGCATCATCAGGTGTCCATGGATTACGAGTTGGCTTTTCAGAGGTTGGTCCCGAGGTAGTGATCATTCTCACACTAGGACTAGATGACCTACTGCTGTTTCTACTCTCCTGAAACAATAAAACAAAATAAAATTGAAAGATAAGTTAACAAAAGATTTTTTAAGCGTTCATTTAAAAAAATTATTAAAATAAAAAGATAAATGTGAAGAAATCTGACCTTATAATCCTCCCAAATACCCTCTCCAGATAGTTCGATAAACTTTACATGCATACTCCATCTTTACTGTACCAAAATAAAAGGATATAATTTGGCTATTCGGCATAATAAAAAGCAATGCTGAACAATGTGTTTGAGATCTTTAGATGAAGCGTGACCCTATGTAAAGTAATTTTCACAGCACCATTCAGTGGTGCTCCATAACATAAGGAAGAAGTTTGTTTCTAATGTTTAATCAATGAATGGAACCATATTCCACTACAGGAATGCAGCTTCGCACTTGCACTAGATTGTGGTATATCAATCTCCACTTTTCTCATGCTTCTTAAGTTAACTCTGGGGTTATGTGATTCATCTTCAGAAAACATGAGAAAAGTGTTCGACCAAAAATAATCAATCAATTAAAGCAAAGCAATTAGAAAATGAATAAATTCTCTCTTTTGTGTTGGAGTCTCTGTTGACATTAGGTAAGGTTTAAGTTGCCAAGCTTACTGCTTACTGCCGGCGTCCTCAGACATGAATGATAAAACACACTCTGCTGATGTGAAAAGTCACAAGACAGAACAAGCACTTTCAGCAGCATGTAAGTCCTTTAGGCAAAATGATATTTGTCAAGTACCTACAGGTGCTATCAAAGGGCACCTGAGAAGCACTTTAGTTACAGTAAATTCTCAGTGCTGTACTAGATCACTTGCTGTACCAGATTGTTTTGATCCATCAACAGCAACAAAACGGTTCCTCGATAACATCGTTTAGACAGAATTATTAGAGAGACAAATGAAGGATTTGTATCTGAGGCATATGCGAAGTTCAAGGAAAGCTCCCAAGACTGAACTCCTGTTAGATCAGGACAAGAGGAAATGGGTTCAAGCTGCACCAGGGAAAGTTTAGATAGGATATTAAGAAAAAATTCTTTATTGAGAGGTGAAGCATTGGAACAGCCTGCCCAGGGAAGTGGTGAAGTCATCATCCCTGCAAGTGTTAAAAAACCCTGTGCAAACATGACACTCTGTGACATGGTTTAGTGGTCATGGTGATGTTGGCTTGATGGCTGGACTTGGTGTTCTTAGTGGTCTTTTCCAGCCCTAATGATTCTATGATTACAGTCTTTGAGCATGTGTTGAGCAAGAAGCTTTAGCTCACCAGCCACTCTGACAAGTAAAGCCAACGACTCTTCTTTAGCCATCAGTTTCTGCTACTCTTTCAGGGGTATCCTTTCAAAGGCTGTCTGGATGTGTTCCTGTGTGACCTACTGCAGGTGACCCTGCTCTGACAGGGGGGTTGGACTAGATGATCTTCTGAGGTCCCTTCCAACTCCTGACATTCTGGGATCCTGTGATCCTTGCTTCCTCCAGGTATCTCAACACGCTCCACAGACTTCTCCTTATCAGGTTACTCTCAAATCATCTTTGCCAAGTAGCCAAACCCACACGGCATTTTTAGCTTCTTAGCTTCCATTTCTCAAAGACCTGCAGTCCTGAAACCCAATCTAAAAAAATCATCATTACTAGCCCTGTCTCCTCATCTGTGGATTTCATCTCACTTTGAAAAGGGAGAGGGGAAAAAAAAAAAAGTGTATCTGTGACCAATTTCACAATCTCATGGATGGAATGATTCATCTGAATGATATGAGATCGCCCAAATTATCACACTTCACTTGAACGCATGTGGGCACATACATTCTGATCTTGCTTCTCAAACGTTCAATACAGTTCATGGTTTTCTTTAATATATTTTTTTCACTTCAAAATAAACTGTAGGAGTTATGAAGGCCCAGTGACAGTTATCAAATTAAAAATAAAAAAATTTTAGAGAAGTAGTTTAGATATTATGATAGCACTCTGAAGGATGATGCACCAAAACAACCAATCCAATAGAAGATACGCTGGCAAGGACATAGATACCTTACTAGGCATCTGATCACAGCCTGCAGTTCTTGAGTGCTTACGCCAAGTATGTTTCTCAGTATCTGTATAAAATAGCAAATTCTGTAATAACTCTATCCAGTGTAAATAAAATGTGCATTCACCGTGTTCTTTCAAGCACCTGAAAGTTCTTATGGCTGCAGTTCAGAGTTTGTACATCTGTTTCTGTGTTACAAAGGTGTTTGGGTAAGAGCAGCAGAGCTGGACAGACGGCACAACACAATGTTTTAAAATACATATAAAGGGAAATGGAAAAGCAGAAGAAACAATTAGTTGTAAAAATAAAATTATATGGAAAAATGAATCGCAGTATATGGGTGGAAACAAACACAATTGTAGCATCTGACTGGAGAGAGGGTTGCATCAGTGCTGCTCATGTCACCTGGAGCAAGGTCCAGTCTAAGGTCACCAAGCACTAGAGAAATCTGTGAAAAATTTGACTTCAATGCATATTCTTAACATTGACTCACTCCAACAGCTGATCCAATGATAGAACACCTTTGGCTTAGCATATTCTCCTGTTAATGTAAAAGGGTCAGTTGAGTAATAAAATCAACTGTAAAGCACTACCACATCAGTAAGAGCAATACTGGAAAATGCCTTAAGTGTCTCAGCAACATAAAAATAGTAATCATCAGTCATACAAAGCACAAAACAGAAATAAAAACGGTACACAGGAATAAAATGTAGATACAATCATAACACATACAAGAAGGTCAGATTAAAAGAGACTAGCAGTTAAGCAGGGAGAGAAAACCCTTGATCTATTCTTTCAGGTAAACACCTCAAGCTTTAGGATATTTATTATTATTTATTATTATCAAGTACAGTGTTTTCCTTCACAACAAAAACTCCATTCTGAATTGGAAAAACCTTCCTCATTTAAAAAAAATAGCTGTAATGGCATCATTTTCTATTGACACAGCAGCAATTTTCAGGGAAAAACCCCACATTTAATAAAAAGACTTCTATCAGCTTAAGTGCATCAGTTGAATAGTTCAATACAAAGAAAGGCGGCACCGTATCAATCCTTCAATTTTGAGCGGGGCAGGGGCTGACAAGGGCCGGGCGTGGGAGTGGAGAAGCGCGGTGTCACAGCAGCTCGGTGAGGAAGGCTGTGCTGCAGGGTGGGTGTAAAGGAGAATGGAATGTGGGGAAGAAGGATGTTTGCGAAGAAGAGAGGGAGGGGGAAGAAAAGATAACCTATATATGGTATGGTGCATATGGGGAGATACGGTAAACTGACCAGAGCTACCCTAGTCACAGATGCTTTTTCTGCTCTGGCTGGTAGATTGCTTATATGGATAGGAGTTCCAAGATTTTTTGTTAAACTTCAAGGCAGTGAGGTCCAGAGCTATAGAAACACATAAAGAGTAATCTTAAGTCTTCTGCTGTAACTACGTTGTGCTCACTTCTTCGTGTTCCTATTTTTTCTTTAGGTATACAAACATGTATGTCAAAAGTTAGTATTCATTTCAGCAGACTCCTCTACTCACACCAAAAAGAGGATGACAATTCATTGTTCATTTACGTGGACAGTGCAAAAATTTATTCCAAGGTGCAGTTTTCATGCTTGCTTAAATACAATGTTTTCTAGATTTTATGACATTTCAAAAAACTGCAGGATAGAAGCAGATAACTAATTCTTCCACTTAGATTTCCAATGTGCAGACTATCAGAAGCAATGAAGTAAAATGTGACTCTGGTTATTTCTATAGACCCTCATCAGAGATTTTTAAGGTTTTCTGTATCCTCCTGGTCACAAGGACAACTTACCTAGAACATCCACACAAACAGTAGAACAGGTTTCAAAGAAAGATTACTATAATAGTTACTAAGATATGAAGTCAATGCTGAAATTCTGTATATTAAAATATTAACCATTCATTAAAATGAACAGAATGAAAAGTTTTAATACAGTTATAATTAAATATATTCAAAGATCAACTACTGCAATTTGGTATAACAGATGTACTGTCACTTAATCTTTTCTCAAGTTTTGCATAATTTTAGTTCTACAATGAACTGAATAGTTTAATCTAATTCTTTACTCAGTTTTACAGATTCTTTTCTTTCTGACAAACCTGCCTTCTCTGAAGATACTAGAACGTATTTAAAACTCACTTGTTATTTTCTGATACATGTTCATAATAAATTCTGCTAATAATATCTGAGGGATTGATGAAGTTTCCATGGCTATCACACTCCGCAGAATTAAAGAAGGATCAAATGTTGAGCTCCCTGATAACTACACCCCCCAAAATTACAACCAATTTTAGATTATTGCAGTAGGTTGTTTAATATGGAAACCTGATTAATCTGATGAATATGCTAAGCTCCAGTTTCCCACATTCAAATAATACTAGGGGTCTCAAAATTACCAGTTCACTCCAATGAACAAATAGCCTCCGAGGTTTACTGAAACGGACAATGAAGCAACTAAAATCCACAAAATAAACACATCTGAATGAAGAGTTAGCTGTACATTTCTCATTTAACACATTCTTAGTTTAATTTCAATTTTATGTAGCATATCACTGTGTCTGTTACCATGGCATTTACAATACCAGATAAGAAGCTATGTTATTATAAAATACCTTATTAAGGGAGTCTTTTTTTTTTTTTTTTACAAACAAAACTTTATAACAACACTCTTCTGTAAACCTTTCAGAAGAAATGGAGAGACACTACTGGAAGTTACTATTCAGGGTTCAGAGATTGATAATAAACACATTTATAACACTGAAGCACAGGCTTTTTATTTTTATGCAGAAAGTGAGTCTAATGTATGTGTAACTGTTTCAAACAACCATAAGTAGTAATTACACTTGTTTTCTACACAGAGAGGTGGAAAGGCTTTCCAGCATAACATCTGCCCTCAGCCAAATTAAGTGGTACACAAAAGCTACGTGTACATAATAATGCTAAAATGCAGCATGAGCTGTACAGAAAACACTTCTCATCTGGAGCTCATTCATAGATTACCCGCATGGAATCTCATTTAAATGCAATACAAACAACACAACAGCCTGCCAAGCTTCCACATCGTTTCTATGAAAGCATCAAAGGTGAAGATTTCCAGACCAGTTTCCCTGTACAGATTTGGTGTTGACTTTACTGAAAGATAAAAGCAGAGACGAGAAGGACCTTACCTGACTGGACTCTGTTCCAGCAACACTAAGATCTTGAATGGATCTGCGCCTCTGCTGTCCGTTTCCTGCTAGGAAAAAAACAAAACAAAAACAAACCTGTGAAATCTATTCAGAACAAAATAAGAGGGGTGCGACTGTTGCAGAGGAGCTTGGAATTTGTACAAATCCACACAGAGAAAGTGAGAGAGGGGGAGAGAGACAGCTGCAGAATTTTAACTCAAAACATGCTGGCTTGTCAACAAAAAGTACACCCTAACTCAATAACCACTCCTACCACATGAATAGCTGCTGCACTCTACTCCACCATCTTCTGTCACATGTATTGGGTCAGGCTTAATACTCGGGGCAGGAGCTGATGACGACATCTATTTCAAGTGCGTTACGTTATGGGGATTTCTAAAAGCTAGACCACGAAGATAACAGGCTGCCAGCTTTAACCTGTTGCTCTTTGGCGTGCCCAAGGAACACAGCAAGCACTCCTGCCCCCCTGCCGCTCCCCTCACGAAAATGAAGAAGCGAAAGTGCTTCCTTCTGGTCTTTGCCTCCTGCAGATGAATGAAATTACGTCCTGTTCTCATGCTCTGAGAAGTGTGAAAAGGGGACTGTTCAGCTAAATCACATCTCACCATCAACCTACTGAGCACAATGCTGTAATCTTTTCCTCTTCTCCTTCCACCTGTTAGCAATTATCCACCAGTGACAGCTACATAAATCAGTTTAAATTTTAACACTGACACGCAATCAAAGGCATTTCCAGGAAACAAAGTCTCCTTAAAAATAAAAGGAGATTATGCAACAGAATCTCCCTGGCTACTTTGATTTTTATTACGGCGATTGTTTATATTGCCTCTTGAGAGCAGGTCAGCTGTCCAAAAGGAAACACCAAAATGTCCTGAGTAACAGCTGACAATGTTCAAAATTCTTGCTCTTGGTTCGGCATTACGTAACTTTTGTGCTGGAGGGGAGCATCTGCAGCTTGTTTTCATCAGAAAGTGGTTGGCAGCCGGCGCCCCCCCCCCCCCCCCCCCCCCCCCGACACAACCCAGCTCACTCCAACCCTCATCACAGGCATCGCATTTTTAACCTTTTAGATACCTCTCATTCAGCATCATTCCCACACGGCTCCACCGCCTATGCTGACAGCTGGTTTGGCTTGCAACAGTTACTACAAAAATGTAAGACTACTTAATATGAAGCAATACATTTACTAACATCATATTTTAAATTTTTTAATATAGGTACTCTTACATGTAGGAACACATTACCACAAAATAGCAATACAAAATTCTCTGTGTTACTTTATCAGTTTGTCATAACATTTTATAGTCTAAAAGTTTATAGGAAGTATTGTGAGAAATAAGCATATCAGAATATCAAGAAGAATTCTAAATGGAAATATATTCTTTGCTCTGACTATAAATGAATCTGAATTGCAACTTTTCTGTGGTCTTGATCTGCTTCTGAAATTTAGGGAAAATATATACTTACCTAAGCAACACCAACTGTATTATGTTTAGTACTTCAAAATAGAGATCATACGAAAGACAAATCTACATCAATATTTTAAAATTTATTAATTTCCAGTGAACTTTTTCATGATCTTATAAATTATCAAACAGGATTATACATTTAAAAGGAAACTGTGCTGTGGATACTTCATCTGGCTGCCACAGCTCATATCAATATTCAAGATATGGGCGATCCACCCACAACTGATACAAAATTATGCGCACATTTCATTCAACAACACTGTTACAAAATTAGCTCAGCTGAAATAGGCTTGCAAAAATATCTGAAATTCTCATTTCAGATTAGCAACATTTGTGAATTTAAAGAACCCGGCACATGTGTTGCTGAAATATTAGAACATGGCTGCCAAAATGTTAAAATAATCAGGGTGGGGTGCAATAAAGAAATGAAAATGCCTTTGAGGGGGAAGGGCCAAAACTACTATGTTGTAATAAATGAACACCTTTAAATGAAATTATCTTTAAGTTAGTAGCATGAGGGAAGAGCAAGCTCTACTAGGCAATGCCATTTTAATTAGTGTAACTACTGCAGACATCTGGCAAATAGCTTAGACAAAGCAGAAACAGACTATAAATCAACAAATACTTATTGCTCCAGATTCAAGACAAATTTCAATTGAAAAGTATACACCATAAAATCTTTACTTGAAATGATCACTGCTACTTCTCTGTGTTTTCCTCTCACAGTTCTGATCTTGTTCTTACCTCTACATCCTTTTCAAACTAATTGTTTTCTCATTATAAAAACTAAGACTTTTGTAAATGCACAGAATATACAGCAGCTTGATGCACCGTGTCAGGATTTCAGTAGTTTACAGGATTTTAGGATTCAAAATCAAACATCCCAAACATACTTCCTGGCCTCAAAAAAACCCCACGCCATTTCACATACTGTTGTTTGTCACTTCTAAAATAAAAGTCAAAAGGAACAGGAAACTTCCATCAGGCCCTGCCCCGCATACCCCAGCGAAAACAAATTCTACAACTTCCTAAGGCTTTTGATCACTGCCTCCCCTCCCCCAAATACTCAGACCAGCTACGAACTCTCCTCCCTGCCCTTCAGCAGGTATTTGCGTCTCCTTTTACACTTTGTTATTTGCTCTCTCCTGCTTACACACCCCCCAAGACCCAACCCTCTGTCACAGCACAGGATGATCAGTGAATGTAATGGTGCTAGAAGACATTTTAAAGAAGTTAAAAGTTGAGCTGAATTCCAGAAGACTGAAGCGATCTGGGGAGAAATGTGTGGGCTTTCTGGCTTATATTGGTTTTAAAAGCAGATGGAGAAATTACAGACCTAAAGCATCTATAATTTCTATCCACGTTGTAAAGGTACTCAACAAAATGTTGATGGTGTCTATCTCAAGTAATCATTTATGCAGTGTCAATGCTATAAAAATCTTAACAGTGGCAGTTTCAGAAGACAGAATTACAAAGGCAAATGCATGCACGCTATATGCATGAGGTGTGTAACGTTGCCACTGAAGAAAAGGCTGTACTTGAAGGTCTGTTTGCTAGATGCTGCTTGACAGGTTTGTATCAAAAAGGTCTTCTGGTTATATTTCTTGATATTACGAACTAGGCCTCAATTTATTTTCGTTTGCTTCTTTAAACATATAGCTACTTAAGCCTTTTGTACCTCTCAGGCTTTTTATTTTCCATACATACATATGGTGCTTCCTATCTATACTATATATTATACGTACTATACGGTGAAAAAGAAGCACTGATACTTCACTTGGCAATTTGGTTCCAGGATACCACCGTGTGCCAAGCTGGTGCACAAAAAAGGAATTATTTGATCCATTTTTCAGTTTCTAAGTTTTGTAAGCTATAAACACAAAATAGCATCTTAGATGGTAAGTTCTGTTCGCCCTCATTTAAATCTATTAGGAAGCAAGAACAAATACACGTTTCACTTTTGCCAGTGTTTTACCTTCAACTGAGAAAAATTCTTATTTTATGACCTCGGTAGCGTAATTGCTTCACGGAAGAAAAGCAGCTGAGGCAACACTTTACAAAAAACCCCAGTGATAGCAGATGGAGTGCTCATACTTCTAAAATAACCCTGCCCCAAAGCAGCTGACTCATGGTAACATGCCTCCGTGGTGCCTCCCCGCGCCAGGAAGCAGCTGCTTTCCTGGGTGGGTGCCCTGCAGAACCCCAGGCAGGAGCACAGACCGGGTGGGCATTCGTGCTGCCCCCAGGACGGAGAGCCCAGCGACGGATGTGCCCAGGGAAGAAATTCGGAGGAGCCGGGTATGTGGCAGCAGTGCTAAGGAACGTCACGGTGAGGGGGGAATCAAGACTGAGGCGCTGGGTTGGGAGGCTTGGAAGTGTAACCGGGAGGGGGAAAGGCTGCTTCAGAGGCCAGGACGGAAGCCTTGTGCCGAGAGAGAAAGGGAAGAGGTGAGAATAGGCCACGTTACATTGTCTTTAAAGGACCAACTGAGCAAGGTACTCTGAATAACTGCTTTACGTATAAAGATAAATACAACTAGCCTACTCGGAAGATGATCACATCTCTGCCATGTAATGATTAATCTCTTTCTTTTTCTGGCCTTGGGAATCTTAAGGAAAGCTGTTCTGACAACAAGAAAACTTGCAGACAACCCACATCTCTTTCCTGTAGTGCCAAGACTGTATTTCAGCTTAAATAGCCTTCTCTTCCTAGTCTTTAGCTGCAGATCCATCTACAGAAAATAATAATTATTTTCTCAGTTCTCTGTGAGCTAAAAAGGCCAGACTTCAGAGTCTTTTTTAGACTCTTCACATTATCCTAGTAGCTTTTCTTGATTTTATTTCAGTGCCCTACACTTCTTTTATACAGCTGCCCAAAACAGTACGTTCATTTCCTGATTAAACCTCAGAAATGGCCTGTAAATAACGTTAGTGATTCCTTATCTTTCCTGGAAATGAACCTTAAGATTTCAGTTTTTTTACAACTGTGTTACTCTAGTGGCTTACACTAACTGGGATTACTCTGCATGCATCTGCTGTGGTCCTACGTCATTTTACTAAGATAAAATGTTGCCACTGTATGACCCTCAGTGTGTGAGCCTGGATTTTACCCTACTTTTCTGTTTTCCCCCCGGCACCCCCAAATTCATCCTCTGTGATACTTTAATTCTCTTTATGAATAGTTGCTTCTGATAAAGCATTAACAGTGAATCTCACTGTTGCTTATTTAAGACTTAGAAACCTTAACAGTAAATTCTGAGAAAATTCATAAATTGTGCTCGCTCCAATCTTACGTCTTCTTTCACTTCCACAGGTTGCTATTTCTGTCTATTACAAATTCACCTTGGAATTCCCATCCTCTCAAGTTCAATTAAAACAGACCAGGTGAAGAATTTGCAATTAACTTCTCTGCTTAAATAATTAAAACCAACAGACTGGTACAACTTATTTTTGGCTTTTTATTTCACTTACTTTTTAATTACTCTCTAAAAGTCTCAAGGTTTCTTGGAAGCCTCAGTGTTGTTACATGCAGATGGTGTGCACACACAAGAGGCACTCAGCTTCTAGAGATTAGTTACCAGATTCTCATCACGTGTTGACACTGCAAAACATGACAGATCACTTTTTCTTTGCTCTCTCAGGATTTAATTTATGTCATGGCAGGCCAGGATCATTTCAAAGTTACAGTGGAAAGCCACAGTAGAAGATTTTCTTACTGATTTTTTAGCCTCAATGACAAATAGGTTTTCTCTTCATGAGTGGTGCTGTTGTTCTTTGAAATCTACTATTTGACATTCTGCATTTTTACATGTAAACTTCAATAAAGTTATTTGAAAAAAAAATGTTTGTATGAAATTATCTTTTGCATTCGACTGAAAAATACCAATGTCAAGATTTACAAGTAAACTTCCTCAGACAACACAGATCTAGAGTGTCCACTGTTTTTAATGGATCTCTATATCGGCGATAGATACTATTACCTGCACCTCCTGCCTCTGAAAAATCATTCTGAAGTGACTTGTGTACTGTTCATGGTGTTTAGGGATTGATTATATTTATTGTTAGACTTTGAGAAGTATGAAATGAAAGAAAGAATCCGCTCTGATTGCCAAAAAAGGAATGTTAAATGGTATGGTGCTAACTAAATACAGACTTGGGATAGATGAGAATTACACATTAAAGTCCCAACTGAAATGACTAGCTGTGGTGTCTTCTGTGATTTTCTTCCTGTCAGAATCCTCTATTTTAGTTCGCATTAACTTAGACACAACAGAAATACCTCATGCAGACACGTTTTAGTTCTAGGAAAGTGTAGCCAAGTATAAGACTTAAGCGTTAATTATTTTAAAATCACATGTATCACGTGGATTTAAAGTTCTGTATGAAATGTATGTAAGCTTTTTGTCTACTAATTCTTGATTAGATTAAAAATGGGTGCTCAAACACAACAAGGATCAGGGCAAGATAATTACCAAGACAGGAATTTTTCAACTTCAGTCCTTTTTCTCCAAATAAGGTTTTGTAACAAATGACTACATGTACTTTTGCTCTATGACTCTGAACATCAAGATGATAAAAGGAAAAAAATCCCTTATGAATAAAAGTATATCAGAACCAGAAGATCAAATCCTTTACTGATAAGAGTAAGTTTACTAAAATATCATGCTCCTCTTTCCAGAGACATTCTGAAAAAAAAATTACTGGGCTAATTTCTGGTTCTGTCCTAGAGCAACTGGAGCAAGAAGTATTTTTAGCAGTCTGATCATTATTCCGGCATCTTAACCAACTGACCCGTTCACCTGGTCTGCGATACCTGGTATGATGATCTCAGGGACATCCAGAATGTTGCCAAATGAAGCAGTTTTACGATGGCCTCGTTTGGGCTTGGAATAGGCTGAAAAAATACACATATACAATACACATGCAAAACACTAAAATGGCAATAGCAAAATTATTAAATTTCTAATACTGCATTTTTCATAAACTTGGTTAAACTGTAGTTCATGCAAAAGTCTGTCATGCAGAATAAACTGCATTGCCTTCCACTCATGCTTACACATAGTAAAGCAACTGTTAAAAAGCAA
The DNA here is from genome assembly GCF_000703405.1 of Apaloderma vittatum. Lineage (NCBI taxonomy): Eukaryota > Metazoa > Chordata > Aves > Trogoniformes > Trogonidae > Apaloderma > Apaloderma vittatum. The sequence goes on along the minus strand of NW_009700645.1, from coordinate 27,731 downwards.
AAAATGCAGAACTAGCTGTCATTACAACACCGTGTAATTAGTTATAGTTAGCAACACAAAAGTCAAACACAAAAAGCAGCATGGCGACAAGGAAGGGAAAACCAAAAACAATTATCCAGAGAACAAATTAAATTATTTCAGATCCCCTGTATATCCAGAATAAATTTATATAACATATTCTCTTTAGTGTTGGGTACAAACTATTTTATAAACAAGATTAGTACTTGGGTACTGCTGTTCCTTTAAATCATCACCTTTTAAAGGAAATCTCATCTGCCTCTGGAAAAAATGCTTACTCTTACTATATTTGAAAATCATTCCTGCCTTCCATTCTTTTGTCCTTTTAGAGAAGATTTTTCGTTCTGGAAACTGGAGATCATTACCAACCTTTCAATTTTTGCATGATGCTCAAGAAATATTATATCCTTCGGAATAAAATTTAATCATACATTTTTTATTTTACTACTTGTGTATTTTAACATAAATATTTCCCATTTAGAGATAAATCTGAAAGTATCCTCCAAAAGTAGAACACTGCAGCATATTCTACTTAAGTTTACTAAAGTAATGACGTGCATTTTGTGATTTACCCTTACACTTAATCTAGCAATAGAACAAGAAGATTAAATAACCTAATTTGCTCTTAACAGCCCAATTCTCACCCAGCCACACAATTTTTTTTACATTTCACAGCATATTATTTTTGTTATACAGTTAACAAGATTAAAAAAAAACAAATCAAAACCAATACAGTGCTGTTTCAGCTCTTTTTGAAAAAGTTATGGTCAGATGGGTTTGATCTCTTTTCTAGTAGTCCACTACTGCCTGAAGTGATTTATTAAAAAAAATCCAAAACAATAACAAACCTAGTATGTTTAATATATACTTTTTTCAAGAAAAATAAATGCTACAGTCGTTACAAAAAATTATATATATATAAAAAAACCTTAAAATAGTCTGAAACAATAATTACTATTCAGAGCAATGTACTTAAGGAAGACAAACCGGGAAAATTAAAAACTCACACCAAGGAGGGCCAGGTTATTTTCACTAATGTCAAAACCTTACATTGACTTTAGAAAGTCAGTGACTAAAGCGAGTCCTGACATACTTTAAAAGAAAACCAGCAGGTTGTTACTATCATCAGGTAAGTACACAGCTGCCTTCTGTGTTAGGAAACCTTTAGGGATATTTAGGGCGAGGGGCGCTACACAGTCATCCAGTCAAAGACTGACAATACGAAAGACAAATCTTGGAATAAGGCTTTAAAATAAGAACATAAAAGTAAAAAGTGTTTAGGGCATGATAAATATTATTTCATGAGTAACTTCAGTATTTAGTAAAACAATATTCTGGAGTAATCATAATACAATGAAGAACAAAAATTAAACAGTCATGGTGCACAAGAAAGCCAGAATATGATGCTTATTTCCTTATTAATTAGAGCTATTTGATGACCTTAATTTGCAGATTGGTAGTAATAACCCTGGACTAACCAAAGTAATTTAAATATATGGTTATATCCATAACAAGCTTGCATAAATTACAAACAATGTCTTTGATGAAGAAAACAGACAAGAAAGTGTTTGCCAAGTATACATATTTTTATTAATTCACTCGCCTGGGAAGAATAAAGATTGCTTTCACTATAAAATTTATACTTACACATAAATTCCAATTCACTTAAGGATTCAGTGTTTAAACACAAGAGTTTATAGCTACCTGAAGTAAACCTGGTAAAAAACTTGTAGCTTTTTTTTTTTAATTTTTAATTTTTAAACCAATGATACCCATGTGTTGTTAATCTGATGAAAAAAATCTAACTATGTTTCTCTTTCCAAAATCTGTCAAAGTAGATTTTAAATCTTATTTGGGAACATGCTGAACTTTAAACTCACCTCTTAATTTCAAAATATTATAGGAATAACCTTGAAGCGAAAGTTATTTTAGAAGTAATTACGCTAGCACATGGAATAACATTATTTCAGATGCAAAGGAGAAACCTGTGCATTTGGAACAGGACTGGTATTTAGAAGTTTCATAGTAGTTTTAAAAAAAGTAAACGTTTAATTCAACAAAAGTAAACTCTTCCATAACATTAAGATTACCCAATTAAAATACTCCAACTTGTTGAGGGTACAACTGTGAATGGAGCCACTTTTCCCCACAATTAATAAAGGACAATAAAGGCTTCCTGAAAAATTAAAGTATTTTCATATGGTTAATGGTATTAATCTTCCAATACGACTATGCATGTTTTACAACTTCCTCCTTCTTTTCCCTCCTTCCAAGTCCTGTGTCTACCCCCCAAAACATTCTTTAATTTTACCTGTGATGGAAGCTATTCTTGCTTCTATTTCAGACATGTCAGCACTCATCCTTTTGGCTTCTCCTGAAACAAGGGCTGACTGTGGTCGTGCGCGAACATCCGACAGGCTCTCCACACTGCTCCCACGAGACGGGGGTAAACTCAAACGGCCAGGATCACCCTATTTCAACAGTCACAGTTTTACAAAAAAGAAAAAAAAATAAATCTGCAGTAGCCCCTGCATGATATGCACATTACACAGGTTAAAATATATTTCTATAATATGCATTTTAAAAGTGACAAGATCTAGAATTTATGATTTGATAAATGGTAATAAATTTAGCTATTATCAACATGCAAGAACCAGGTACTTGCAACTTTCAAAAGAATCTAACTTTACACATAAACTTGAGCAGAATTAGGCCAAATCTGTCACAAGAGAATCTTTGCATTTTTTCATCCTACTTGAAATATAACATAGTATTTTCAAAATTTAATAAATGTTTAATCCTAATATTTTGGTTCTAAATTAAGGCAGCAATTTTCAAAAGCAAGTTTCTTTCAATCTAATGAATTCCTTGAAATAAAATGAAGTATTTTTTAATTTCATTGGAGATCTTACTAGAGTGTTCCAGTTTACCTTTTTGGAATCATTCAATATTTTTCCATCCCCTTTCATCTTCTACTCCTGTAACTAACTGGCTCCAATTTCGTATTATTTTTTGAAAGAAGCCACTGCTGTTTCATAGCAGTTACAACACTCGCCATCTTTGTCCGTTTCATTATTATAGTTCAAAATTGCACATGTTGGCTTACCGGCTGCTTGGCTGTATTTTTCATTTGCTGTGCCAATTTTGACTCTAAACGTTTAATAGTGTCATTGGTAGAAGCTCCTTGGAAGTCACTTGGTTCCATGTTAGCATCGCTCTTGTTGCTTGTGTTTGTAGAAGTGATGTCCATGAATGAACCTAGAAATAAGCAACACGGAAAGACATTTGAGAATTATGTTAAAAATACTAGTGCATCTCCTTGCTTGAGCATTCTCAGAAGCCTAACTTTGTTTTAATGCAACACTGTTCAGTTTTAACAAAAGGCAGGCTGAAAGACTGCAGCAGATCTAGTAATGTAAAAATGTAGAAGGAGTGAACAAGACAGAAAACATGATGACATTTCAAAGTCAGTCTTTAGCTTGTTCAAAAACTGCTGGGCTAGATGTTATAGTAACAACACAACCAGCAACCTCACTCATTAACCACAGAGGAGTATAAATCCTGAATAATAACAGACAACATATATTCACAGTTAGAGGTAATAAATCTTGTCTTAAAATCATATGCTGAATAGCCTGTACAGTGCTACAGATGAAAAGATTTTGTAATACATAGGTCACTATGTTGCAAAGTAGCCGAGGAAACTTTAGATAAAATAACTGCAGTTTGCAGATGGAAAACAAACCAACCAAGTAATGGAAGGTGAGGACACCCAAGATTAAAACCGACTGAAGTGTGAAAATTGTGCTCCAAAAAAAATGAGAAGACGGAATGATCTTTATTTTCTAGGGTTTCTCTGGGGGCAAGACTACCTGAAAGCTTAGCCCACAGTTTACTCCATTCACCTTTCTAGTGATTTCCCTCAATTTAAATTACTGCATTTACTGCATCTTAATAAGAAAGAGCTGCAAAATTAAACTGTGGCCTAAAGCATGTGCAGCTCTCAAGAAGAGTCAAAAATTTAAAAATGCCAATAAGTAAGAAAGCATCCTTTGCTAGAAATCTCTACGGAGAAAAAAGAGAACTTAACCACGGACATTCAGAGGCAGCTTTTATTATATGCCTCATCTCCATTAAAAGTGCATTTGAGCAAAACCATCTGGCTGAGAACACTAAACATGATGTGGTCTTAACAAAAAAAATATATTCCCGCCAACGCTTAAAATTTTGGAAAGACTTTCCCAATTTGAGTTCAAAATCACTATGAGAATGTGCTTTATAACTGTATCTGCACAATTTCATGTTGCTGATCTTTTTATTCACACAAGTGTACCTGTACTAGTGGCGGAGTTGCTTTGGCCTTCATCTGAATACTGACAAGGATACTGCAGAGGTTCATCAGCTCCAGGAAAGTACTGGGAAAAAACAGCAATGATTTGATAAACAAGTAATTAACAATTATTTTGAAATTATTCAAGTGGTACCCTATAAAATAACAGATACAAATTATTTATTATAATAATTATTTAGAAGATAAATAAACGCAATTACTTTTAGTGATATATTAAAATACATCAATGATTATTAATTTTCTCAAATATGAGTTAGTATACCTCTCCCATCAGGAGACAAATGACCTCACTTCTCTACCGTAATAATTTGATATTTTTTTCAATAAAAGAGAAAAGAGAGAAAACATGCAAACCCTCCTTTAGAGTGTGCTAAAAGGCATACCTTTTATAGTTCAACTTCCCAACTTAATAGGTTAAGAAATTATTAACTAAAATAAATTTTTATACCCGCATCAAGTGTGTCATTATTTTAACAATTTCCTCCATGGACGGTCGTTGTGAGGGATCCTTGGACCAACAACGAGTCATTAAGCTCTCAATTGGTTTAGGTAAGTTTTTGATCAGTGGTGGCCGAGTACCTATTAGTGAAATCAGAAAAACCCTTTATTTGTTAAACAGACTGTAAGACAATTGACAGTGACTCTCTTCTCTAGTATTTTGCTAAATAAATACAGGAAAACGTACAGTTAATTGTAGTCTGAAAGAACTGGTCTGTACTTAATTTTTGTTTCTTACAAACAAAAGCCTGACAAAAAAAGTTCCTTTGCACTACATACAAGTTACAATTAATACAAACAAGAATAAAACGACTACAAACAAGAAAAATTACTACAAACCAAAAATTACTACAAACAAGAAAGAACAAGTTACCACAAACAAGAAAAAGCCTGAAGTATTTCCTTCAGGAACAGTTTGAATAAATTTACTGACTGACCAAATGCAACAGATTAGAATGTCTAATGAATATGTTACCACTTTCTAAAGAATAAAGATTTAGACCAAACTAGGAAGCAAGTCGTAACATTCTTTGGATCCTAATGATGTACTCAAAAAAATTTTTTTGAGGGCAGAGTTTGCTTTTAAGAACTTCTTGAAAAATTACTGAGCCCTGAAAGTACCAATTTTGGTTGATTTTTCATGGCCTATACACATATTTCATTACATATTTTACTTTGACTGTTGTATAATTATTCAGCTGTTTTTCTTAGTTCAATTTTCTACACTTTTTACTATTTCAACAGTAAGTACAATTGATGAACATCCAGTTTTGTTTAAAACATGAGATGTAGTGACATTTTGCAGAGAAAGGGCAAGTATTAAAAAATTTATTAACCATAATAAGTAGTACATGAACTAAGAGTGCCAGAATAGTTTCAAGTGAGATAAAGCGCACTAACACTTCCTTCCTAAGAAGGAAAAGAATGAAGAGGGGGGGAGAGAAGTGAGAAGAGAAAGGAAAGAGAGTTTTTAAAGCAAAAGTAGGAAAGTAGCGACAGGCAGGGAATTCGTCTTCCCCTAAAGGGTAGTCTCACACCTCACTCAGGCTTTTTGATTTATGACTATTACACGTCCACTTACTTTTACAGTTTATGCTCTAATGCAAGACACTCATCACTCCTAATTTCAATGACTCATGTACTTGAAAAATCTAAATGGAGAATCTATCTTTGTGCATTACTATGACTATAATGCTCACCTACCCTATCGCTCTCTGCCCCTTTCTCTTTTTCATCAAATATGTCTGTGAGCACAGGCTTAAGCTTTTATCATTTAGTACTGAAGCAATGACAGACAGGCAGAGTACCAGCCTTCATCACTTGTTTCATTACTTCACTATCATTACTTTATTCTTCTTAAAACTCTGCTTTGTGATGGGACCCAAAAAAAACACTGTTAAAGATACACCACTAGCATGAAGATAGTACAGTCTATTATTCTGACCAATGCTGTGCCAGTGGTTTATACAAAATAAATTCAACCATTGTCTTCTGTTTCTATTCCAAGCTCCCGAGGATCTGACAGGTCATGTTATTTCAATACCACATTTACTGTAGACACCCAATTAAAAAAAAAAAAAATAAAAGGAAAAAGAAAAAGACAAGTCGGCTAATAAAATTGTCATTCATCCAGACAGAGACGCTGTGGGTTTTTTTGCAGCACAAAATTCAGATCACTTTTAAAAAGGAGTGTTGTAACACAAAGAACATGTCTCTTTTCGCTTGTTTGTTCCTATACCAGTTACATGTAGCAAGAAATGCAAGCACTCTAGCAGCCAAATGACACAAACCCCACAGTGACACAAAAGTGGCTGCATGTCTGTATTTTTTACAACAAAAATGCATATTTAATGAAGTATAAACCAGAAAATTGAGGAATTTAAAACTGCACCGTTAAGATTATTTAGCAAATTTATAGGTCAAATACACAACTTCAAATGCAATAAAGTATTTTCAACTCACCATTGTGAACTGCCCACATTATGCGGAAAGCTGGACCACCAATCTCATCAAAAGGTTTCCTACGGGTGATTACCTCCCAGAGAATAATACCCCAACTGAAAACGTCACATTTTTCACTGTAATTGCTACCTGGAAGAAAGTCATCAATATAGTTTGTCTCTTTTCTACATAACGCAGTAAAAATAAGAATAGCTTGAGCTGATAAATGGCTCTATATGCTTCCTTGCACATCGGTTTTGCTGAGAAAAAACAGCTTTCTAAAGCCGGCTGATTCACGCTAACTTAAGTCCGAAATCATTTGACAGTAGGATCATTAGGAATGCCTCTCTCTGGAAATCAATCTTTTTCACTTGGAGTAATCCTGAAAATATAAAATAGGTCAGTCTTCTTATATAATATAAAATGTGATTTATTAAGTTTCTAAGATCTCTTGCATTCTGGTTTTAACTGACTATTCTTGCTTCCTCTAAATATTCTTCTCAAACTCACTTCTTTCATGTTAATCATGACATGCTAGCCAATAACATCTCTGTCGTATCCATTGCTTTCCTAACTACAGATCTTTAGCAAAATTAGTAAGTTACCACATGAACACATCAGCAGATTCCTCGGTTCCTCATAGCCTTAATTCCTCCCTGTTTTTTACTCTTTTTGTCATGTCATTACTTAAAATTCTTTGATCTTAAGTTCGCTATTTCTAAGACTCCTACTACAAGTGGAGAAGACATGTAGGTGATACAGAGTAACGAATAAAAATGTTCACACTCCGCAAAGGAAGAATGCATACTCTGTAACCGTAACTCATGCAAATACTAAAAAAAAATGTGAATGGTCAATGACACGATAATAAATGAGTGAATATAAATGGTATGAGATTTGTTTATCCATCTTCAAAATTAGCATCAAGTGGCCAAGAGATTTTTTTGGTCAATGCATAATCAGAAAGCATCACTGAGACAAATCATTCCATCAACAGTGCAATTAAAGAAGTCTGGTTTCATATGGATACCATCATATAGCATCCAGTTGCAAAAAGCTCCACTTTTACCCACAAGTCACCTTCCTCTGCCCCCAAACCTCTGACAAACTGTGCAGAGAAAGCAGCATCGTCTCAGGTCAGTCTCACAGACCAGCCAGTTTGCAAGGCAGACAGGAGAGACAGGCTGCAGCACGAACAAATCCTCTCTAAGTGAAGGTGCTAACTTGGACTTCCCTCAGCTACCAATTTTACAAAAACCTTGAAGAATTGGCATCTCCAAAACCCTTTACATCTGTATCAAAGTAGCTGAACGTGGCTAACAAAGTTAAAAGTTACTGAAAAGGGATAACAAAGTCAGGTTTATCAGTCAGCTCTTTTTCAAAGGTGCTGGAAAAAAAAGTAACTGTAAACAATGTGGATTGCTAAGGGAAGCAAAACAGTTTCATCTGTGCAGCCACAGCACTTCTGTGACACACAGCCTAGAACAGGGAAGTAGTATTATCCTCCTGTTTGAGCAACGAAATTCTACTTAGTTGCTGAGATGTCTTGGATTAATTCTGAAAACTCAAGAGGCCAAAAAAAGTGAGCGAGTATTCTGTACTGTTTCATTCTGTAATGGACGAAGTTAGGATAGACATACTCATTCCTCAACTTGCCTAATTATCACAAAGCATTTTGAAAACACCTTCTTCTAAAGGAAGTTCTGAAATTAGAGCACTTGCTCTCTTCCAGTTTATCCTCATCTAAATGGTATTATTTTCAGTTTGATTTCTACAAGGCTTTAGGTGCCCTAATGTTTAAAATGGGGGGAAAAAATACAAGGGCAAATACTTCAGTGAGCATTCTGCCATCTACAACAGATAGTTCTAGTGCTCTTATAGTTCTCATCTAAAAATATTAGTACTAAACCAGTACTAAAATATGAGCATTTATTCCATTGTTGAGTTTTGATGCAGTAGCATAAGCAAATTCTTAATAATTTTGACATTTGACAAGATTATTTTAGTAGTTTAGTGGCTGTTTCAAGAGTAATTTGATATGGTGCATCATAGAAGCTACTAGATTCTTTTCTTTCCTTGCTACTTGTTCTCGTATAAGGATTTATGTCATTATCATAGAAATATAGAACAGTTTCGCTTGGAAGAGATGTTCAGGATTGAGTCCAACCTTTGGAATCAGTAAATGCTTGCATGTAAAAATACATAAACCCAACTGTAAACTGAAAGCTTTTGCTGCTGTTCAACAATAAATATGCAATACAAGACATGAATTCAGCAAGGCAGAACAAAGATACACCAGAAAAATTTAGATACGCACTGTAAATCCTTCCTGAGATACACTTCTTTCAAAGTCCATTTTAGACCAAGATTTTTCACTTAAAAAAAAATATCTAGCTTTAACACTGATTATTCAGTCAACTATTTCAAAAAGAAAAAAAAAAATCTTATTTATACAATTTCATTTAACAATAAACAAATTTTAAGAAAAGCAGCATTCTTCGCTAAAGAAACAGAGCAAGTGCCTCAACATAAAGCAACATAATGGAAAACTTTTAGGCACCAAAGTGAAACAGATCACCCTTGGGTGGGTCCTCTAAGCAGCATGTGGAAGAAAATATTACCTTCAGAACAAAAGCTCCAAAGGTGGTGCTTGGGAGGAAACATCTCCTAAAACTGCATATGGACCTATATAATTTGCTGCTTTTCTCTGCAATAAAGACAATAAAAGAGGCCACTTGGATCCAGAATCTGGGAAACCGCTGCTGCACACAGACACTTGCCAATTGCATCGAAGCCAAGACACCTGCTTCCTGAAGCAGAAGATGACTTCTCCAGACCGCTCTGCTACGCGCCAGCCATACTTTAAGGTACTGACTGGCTAAAAGCTGTTTAAATTGTGACTTAATATTGACTGGATTATTTCTCTGATAATCATGCAGCAATTACACCTATCTAATTATCAAGCGCCATCAGTCTTCCCCAGCTACACTCCAAGAAATACCTTGTTTTCCTACTTAACTAAATTAACAGTTAATAACAAGTTCCTCAGTATGTAGGGAAGAGGAAGTACATCAAATATCTAGATTACACAAAAAAAGCAGATGAAGATGGAGTTACGAGAAAGTGGGGGATTGAAAACGAAGGCAATTATGTTCAATTTAGAGACGCTAACAGGGAGATTCTAAAGATAAAAGCTGATCAGAATAGAGAGTGAAAGTAATTACAGTGTATTCAGTGTATTTACATGTCAGAAGAGTTTGAAATTACTTAAGAATCTCAGAAACAGCAGAATTCTGGGGCAACAGCCCTCTGGCTGTGTTTTACTTACAAAATAAGAAACAGCAGCTATCTAAAGGTACTCCTTATGTAAAGCTCAGCAAAGACATAAATAAAGGTTCCACGTCTTCATGTAATTCACTAATGCTATCATGATAGTGTCAGATCAGTACTGTTCTTCAAAACTGCATAATTATTTGGCAATATACAACCATATAGATTTTCAAATAAATGTTAGACTTCTGCCAACACCCAGCTGTTACTTCAAACTTATATATACTAATTGAAGTAAAGTAAGATTACATGATGCTCCTATTTCCTACACCTAATTCATTGGCAGATGTGTCTTTAGAAGGGTCACATAATATTCACACTGTAAATTATTTTTACCTTCAAAAACTTCAGGTGCCATCCAAGCAGCACTTCCTTTATTGTTGGTCATGTGTGTCTGAATATCACAGGCTGTACCAAAATCGCAGATTTTTAGAACTGTCCCCCCAGCTACCAAGAGCAAACTGTCAAAGAAAAAGAAAACAAAAATAAAAAAATTATATGATGAAATAGCCTGGTAATAAACTACTGATTTTTTCTTATCCCAACAACTATGATTCCAGTATAGTTGAATATCTAAGGCTTTGGTTCTCAGCGCTTTAGTTTTGCAATTTGGGAGATAAATAATGTCACCTGTGCCTAATCTGAACACATGAATTATTTTAAAATAATCAAATATATATTGTAATTTATTAATATTTATTTAAAATCTAGCATGAAGAAATATATTTAGCCATAGTAAACCACTGAGCACACACTGACAGATTTAGTCTTTCAGATACCAGACGCTGAAAACCAAGAAGTGCTGTAACGATTTTACCAAAAGAACGATCAAGACTCCCATTAATGTCAGTCAACGCAGCTATTTATTTAAATGAAAGCACTCAGAAGTTCCATGTTAACAGCTCTCTAAATCAAAACTGAGGATACAAGTAAGAATTCAACAACTCAAGTGTATCTTTGAGATACAGTTTTATGTGGTTAATAAAAGCAGGCTAGACAAAAAGGGGATGATCCTGCTGCTCTCACCAATTTGTGGAGCCAGATCTGACACTATAAAATGAGTCGGATCAACAAAGTGACTGTACAGAAAACTTCATTTTTGTTTCAGTGGAATGCAATGGGAGATTCTGGCAGGGGTAGTGGAACAGGCAGAAAGAGAAATTATTATAAATTATCTTATATTCCAACTGTAAGAAAATATGAAACATGAACCATAAACCTACTTTGGTGGTTTCAGGTCTCTGTGAATTAGAGCCTTTGGTTTCATACTGTGGAGATATGCCACTCCTTGGGAACACTGTAAACACCAACTCATGGCATGTGCAGCGGTATAATGAGGCAGAGGTTCAGCACCATGCAGCACTGCAAAACAAAGGCACAAACTAAAAAGAACGTTATTGCATATTACAACAGATACAATGGAGTTAACAAAATACCAGTCAAAAAGCTCTATGGAATCTAAGTCATTATCAATGCCTCACTACTGCAACTGAAAATATCCTTCTGCAGACCGTTAAAATATTGGAAATGTAATACTTTTTTCCCACTTTTAGTGCTTTTTTAAACATTAAAATTCAACATGAAAGGTGTTGCTTGCTCTCAGTTATCCCTGGTAAAGCCTATGTTAACCAAATGCTCAGGGAATTTACAAGTCAGGAAAGCATCTTTTCAGGTGTTCCACTGGGAAGCCTTAAATGACTGGTATCAAATAGAATAAACTGGTATCAAGAAACAAAGCAGTGGACTGAAAAGCAGTTTTTAAAAGCACGCTCTCTTTAAATCTCAAAGAACCACAGAATGGTTGGTGGTGGAAGTGACCTCTGGAGACCCACCAAGCAGAGTCAAGCAGGCCACCTACGTCCAGCTGCCCAGGACTGTGTCCAGGTGGCTTCTACATATCTCCAAGCATGGAAATGTATGTATGAACCAGCTTTCTATTTCAGATCATGTTTGCCCTAACACTAGCACTTGAGCTCCAGGAAGACACTGTGTTGAAATGATACTCACCATTGTATAGAGAACCTCCTTCAGCATACTCCATAACAAGACACACCTTTGGGGGTGGGAGGGGACAAAAAATAGGGATGTTTTAAACATGGGGCGGAAATCAGCTTTTGTAAACTGAAAGGAAAGTTCTTTGAGAGCAACAGCAAAGCCTCCATACCTAAGCTAACGGAAAATTTATCTATGAGGTAAAGAGTCAGCATGAACAGTACGTATTTATGTGTAAGAAACAGAAATCAGCTTTATACTTGGTTCCCAGTCTAAGTCAGGAAAGAAGAGAATGATCTCCCTCCTCCCCCAGCCTTGAAAAGCAAATGCTGTCTCCAAACTGCAACCAATGTGCCTTTACCTTTTTCTAGGGTCTTACAAAAAATTTTAAACACCGTATCAAAAGAACTTCATTAGTACAAAGAAGAAAGGGATACAGCATTATTTTACCCAATTAAATAGTCCATACTAGAATTAGCTAAGGATACACGTGCCTTGTCACAGTATTTGCTTTTCTGCTTTAAGAATCTGTGGGACTGCAGCCATGGCAGAAAGAAAATAAATCCTGAAAACTGCACATGTGAGAACAGGAACTGATTTACAAGCTATGAATCACATGTTGGTAGTGCATTTTCTTTTCACGTTGCTGATTTGCAATTAATAGGACTGTTGCTATGAATGACACTCCATATCTAATAACACCAGATGCCATTCTGACAAACTGAAGAATTGTGAGTATTTAGAAAGAACTTGGGTTTTCTTGAAAGAATTTATTTCTCATAGCAGAGGAAAGACAAACTGACCTACATATCTGTAGGTCATATCTGTAGATACATATCTGTATCTTTCCGTATTACAGCTAAACCACACAAAATACATATAAAACACGTAAATATGTATTTTGTGCACAGATGCTTGTATATGTTAAGCTAGTTACCTTTTGTCATACTGACAAAGCTATAACTTACTGGGTTTAGACAGGCTCCATACAACTTGACAATATTGGGATGGTTTACTCGTGACAGTTGTCGAAGCTGCAATACAAATCACACTTAATTTCAAACAGCGGGAAAAAAAAAGGCTAATGCTTTATTCATACACCTATATTTCATCCATAATTCATACATCACAACAGCAATTACAGTTTTGTATGTCTGCATAACCTTGGATCACGATTTTAAGAATTATAAGACTGATACCCATTTTAGCATTTTAATGTATGTAATTAGGATTGTGTCTAACTGGAAATGTATTTTAAAAGAAATTTTAAAGATATTAAGGACAGTAGTATTTTCACGGTATAGTAAAATCATTCAAGTCATAAGCACTGTGCAACTATGACCTCTGCAGGTTTGCTGCTCTTGGAGCTTCCAATTCTGGAATCCCAATTATCTGACTAGCTAAACAATCTGAATCATACTGGCTTTATTCACAATTGTTAAAAAACCCCTCAAACTCACAACCCTATAAAATAAGCCAGCCGGTTTAATACTAATGTGACATAGTTCCAAGAATCTACTACTGTTTGTAATAATTGATGATCAGACTATGTGGCACTGATTTTTTTCTTTACCAGTAGGTAGCAGAAAGGAAGAAAAAAGGATTTTTCTTTCCCTTCACAAAGACTTCTGAGGCAGCTTAAGCTGCTGATTATTTAGGGAGTTAATGTTATTTTTTCCTATACACTTCAGAAGTTCTAAAAAAGTAGACTTAGAGCTGATGCTTGCAGTGTGCAGGGTTTCCTGAACCCCAGTAATTACTGAAGCATTTCTGGGATTATCTTCAAAAATGCTAAGAGGCTGATCAGATCTATTCAGTATTAAATTAGATTAATAACATTAAAAACTTTCCATGGTAATGAATAACATCAATATTTACACAGAGAGAGGCCTATTACAAATATGCTTCCTCTAACCCTTCAGCAAGTTACATGTTTAGTTCCAAAATTAAGATTTATTTTTAACATTTTTTTGTGTATCTTGGATATCCTAGATTATTTCTATCTAATTACTAAGTAGCATATCTCATTTAAATTACATGGCTAACTTGTGATTCAAGAAAACGTTTTGTAACTCAGGGAGTTTATTGGTGTATCTGAACTACTCAAGATCTTTTCTGAAATAGACCACACTGAATGGAAAGAGAGATTGCCTTCAAATGAGGCACACGTATTAATAAATTTGTATGTAAGAAGAAATAACACAATTATTAGAATTGCTGAAAAAACTAAGAAACAGCTTCAAGTATGGATGTGATTGTACGAATAACCTACACTATGGCCCCTGGAAGTGTTAATCAGCTCCAAGATTTTGGTGGGTATTTCGGTTGCACCCTGACTCCACACTGGGGCAGCATCTAGGAACTGGTGTTCCCAGCTGTAAGCCCCCCTTCTTGGCTCCACTGCCTTCCACTTTTTATGGGAAACAGACTAAAGGAGCTGCAGTTTGGTCTGGCAGCTGTCCTCGGCAAGACAAGGGCCCCTGCTTACCACAGGCTGCATTTACCTTGTAACAGGAGACATAGATTTTAGCACACTAAATTCACCCATGAATTTAAGAAAACAAGCACTACCAAATCTCGTGTTTTCCAGCAAACTCACTGTACCTCTACAATGAAGGCTTTTCTTTCAGATTCACTTTCTATTTGTTTAATGGCTACATCTTTAGCTCGCCATTTTGCCTTGCAGACCACACCAAAGGCTCCTCTTCCAACCACCTAGAACAAAATATGAAACACTTGAGTTAAAACTTGAAATGGTTTCATCTGCTATGCAGCACTTCACAATCAGAAAAGAAATTTTACACACTGAACTGAGTTTTGCAGCAGCAATTTGATATTGTGCCATCAAAGCGTAACTGGTCCTTAGCTAGGCTTCCTCTAGAGATCATTTACAGAAGAAATGGAAAACACACATACAAAACATTTTATTATTAACATGCAGTAACAGTAGTTAAAAAAAATATGATCTTAATTATTTCAAATAAGATCTGCTTAGAAGAAACTTAGGGAACTGATGGCAAATTTCTTTTTACAGATTTGACCAGTGAAATCATATCTGCGTGCTGTATTTGTTTACTCCTGCTAGTAACAGGAATTCAAACTTCTGAATTCATATGCAAATAATTGCACAGGACTATGATGAAGTCAGGAGGTGTTCAACGAGCTCAAACTTATCCTTTCATTTTCTGAGAGCAGTAAATTCTTTAAATCCTTCAAATAAGCACAGTGTCTCTACAAACTGTGCTTTCTCTGTTTTCCTTGAAGTCTGCTTTCTAGTTCATTTGGAATTAACATTGCCTAAACATACCAGACAAGCCTCATAACTCTTCACTATAACTGCACAGAAACAGTAGTAGCAACTCCTGCATATGGTATTATTCAAGAGCCCACTGATGTTTCCCAAAAAGAAGCTCTATCACTACTGTTACTTGGAGTCGTTCTTTAAAATCAAGCACAAAAATTAAGGCAGCATAGAGAGAAGTCTCCTTTTTTTTTCTACGAGGTGAGTTTCAGTTGCTGTCAAGTTATAAACTACCATAAATTGAAATTTCACTTCTGTTAATTGTGTTTTTCAGAGGAAAAATGGCAAGGTACAGAAACAATAATAATGCATACATATGCAATGTAAAGTTGAAACTAGAGGGTCACCAAAACAGTGACTCCAGCTGCTACAGCAAAGCACACACAACCCAGTTGTTACGTGCGTGCCCCAAAGAAAGGCCAAGGGAAGAGGAGGAAACGGAAGGCACACAGTGGCACAGAAGCTAAGAGACAGGAGCTCCTCCACTCCAAAAAAGGCAAAGCAGCAGAGATGAGAAGGGGCTGGGGCAGGGAGAAACAAGGGGCTAGGTGGGCTGGTCTCAGGTTCTGTACTTAGCCCTGGAAGCCTTTCTTCTCCAGTGGTTTTAACAGCATTCTGCGCTCAGGTTCCCAGTCCTTGATTTCAAGTAGTATCATATAGACAGTGGGATCAAGTGCACCCCCAGCAAGTTTGCAGATGACATCAGACTGACTGGTGCCAGACAGGATGCCATCCAGAGGGACCTGGACAAGCTGGAGAAGTAGGGCCATGTGAACCTCATGGGGTTCACCAAGGCCACGTGCAAGGTCCTGCACCTGGGTCGGGCCCATCCTCCTTATGAATAAAGGCTGTGGGATGATGTGATAGAGAGCAGCTCTGTGGAAAAGCCCTTGGGGGTACTGGTGGACAAGAAGCTGGACATGAGCCACAAGTGCCCTCTTGCAGCCCAGAAGGCCAGTCGCATCCTGGGCTGCATCAGAAGCGCGGTCAGCAGGTCGAGAGAGCTGATTCTGCCCCTCCGCTCTGGTGAGAGCTCACCTGGAGTGCTGTGTCCAGCTCTGGAACCCTCAACACAAGAAGGATGTGCACTTGTTGGAACGGGTCTAGAAAAGGGCCACAAAGATAATCAGAGGGCTGGAGCAGCTCTCCTATGAGGACAGGCTGAGGGAGTTGGGGCTGTTCAGCCCGGAGGGGAGAAGGCTCTAGAGAGACCTTATAGCGGCCTTCCAGTGCCTGAAGGGGGCCTGCAGGGAAGGTGAGGAGGGACTGTTCACAACAGCGTGCAGTGATAGGACTAGGGGCAACAGTTTTAAACTAGAACAGGGAAGATTTAAATTAGAGATTATGAAGAAGCTCTTTACAATGAGGGTGGTGAAACAGATTGCCCAGACACCTGGTGGAGGCTCCATCCCTGGAGCCATCCAAGGTCAGGCTTGATGGGGCTCTGATCTAGTTAAAGATGACCCTGCTCACTGCAGGGGAGTTGGACTAGACGACCTTGGAGGGTCCCTTCCAACCCAACAATTTCTGTGATTCTATATGGAGCCTGAGGAACAAAACAGACACTTAATAAAATAAACTGGTTTTGGGGAGGTGAACATGAGAAGGGAAAGGAAAGGAGTAAGCATAGTGTGGAGTGGAAGCATTTACAAATGTGATTAACACAGCAGTTTTAGTATGGCAGAATTTAATCTTACCATCTTCCTTAAATGGGTAATGCACACACAAGAATGTTATTTTGGATGAAAAAACCACACTTCCCAAAACTACAAAGCTTTTCACTAGAAGTCATAGTTATTTATGACTTTACCCAATAAAAACCAGAGAAGACTCTTGGCAGAAGGGGGGAGGGAAGGAATATTCAAAATTAAAATATAGAGACGTAATATAATTAAAGGACTCACAAAATGTTCAAACATAACATTGCATCCACATTATAAACAGCACACAGATTCTTACAGGTTCACTAGTGAATTCACTCCTTAACAGGACAGTTTCTTAAGAGAAAAGTGTGACTGGCAGGAGATCAGTGCATAACCACATATCCTGAATGCTGAAACAATACAAACTGCCTGCTGTCTGAATGCTCACCCTTTGAGGAAAGATATAACAATTTTTTTTTTAAGATGCCCTCCAATATTGCAGTGATATTGAACATAAATAAAGAAAGCACCTCGGTAGCTAGGAATGTACAATCACCACTGTACTTGTCGAGGCTCAATTTCAAAGCAAATTGACTATCATGTATGTAAACCATGCTTAGATTAGGTTCTCACTACATGCTTTCCTAATAAATAAATAGTCAAGTTGATTTCCCCTGAGAATGGGGTGGAAAACGCTGCAGGTGCATAGCTCAAGACCTGCTAAACTTTCATTAAGAATATGAGAAAATTTGCAATCAAGGGCTCAATTAGAAGAGAGGAAAAATATAAATTAAAAAAATCATCAAGATTTTGCATTAAGAAAGACGAGAAAAGAGGAAGTATGCTCAGTAACTGTGAAAGGTTACGCATGGATATGAGAGACATCTGCTCAGCAACGGTAATCAGTGTCGTTTTCCTTGATACACACAAATACACACAAAGAAATATTTTTCTCTTTTATATCACAGCATGGACTTAGCCTTCCAGGAGTTCCCGGCTCCTCACCTCCACCCTCCACAACAGTGGTTCACAGACTGAGTCTAGCACCAGCTATCTGTAGCAGATCCACACAAGCCCTGTTCTGTCTCATGTAGAAAGGGACCTGCTGATGGTCATCTCCTTCCCCAGTTACAGTATAGTGCTCTGACTCTTCTCTTGGTTTAACACATGCCAACTATTTCTTTGCAGTCCACAACTGAGGTTGGGAACTCCAAGGGATAGGAATGATAGTCAAGCAGTCTATGAAAATAGTACATATAAACAAACTGGGAACAGTGAGTCACTGAAAGACCTAAAAGTCCCAGATAGCTGCTTCGGTATCTCCTCTCTTGGATAAGTTTTGATCTGAACAACTATTGCCCAATTTCTTGGGGTTGGCTGGACACCCACTATCTTCTGCTGGCACAAGAGAGGTGGAAGCCCTTTACCCACCTCACACAGCATATGACTAGATCGACAGTTTAAAACCAAAATAAATTACCTCATCGGTCTGTGCGTGTGCCCTAAGTCTGCTCTGTTTCACAGAAGTGCCGATTTAGCGAGCACACGGAAAACATCCACCGTGCAAAGCCCACGTAACTTGGAGAGCAGCCTGCTCAGACCTGGGAAGCACCAAGGCCAGGCTGGTAAAGGGAGAAGGAAGCCACAGAGCAGCAGCTCGGGCAGGGTGAAGCGCACTGGCAGCGGTAATTCAGTTCCAGGCCTGCTGCTCCCCTACGATATGAAAGAACCCAAACTGGTAACTGGAAAGAACTGTCCCCTCTACTAAGGGGAAAAAGAGATGTGCGTGAAACGATTTCTCCTAGCTGGATACAAATGGTCTTATGGCACAAGGCTGAGTGTGACTCCTTTTAGAAGGCTCCTTTAATGTACCTTTTCTCATACTCTTACTACAGCTCTGTTACATTTAATCCAGTGACGCGGGACAAAATTGCTGTTTGAAAACAGTACCTACCAGTCAGTTAAAAGATTGGTACCACATACTTCTGATAAAATTTAATGAAGCAATTTGACTATTTTTTTTACTTGGTCTGAATAATTTACAATAGTTTGCGATTGATCAGGCTTACTTTTTTTAGCTATCCACATCCTTCCTTGTTGAAGACTCGTATAGGTCACTATGTGCAAGTATATTAAGCGTACTACTGAGACAATGTTAATATTATGACGATGTAATATATACTACATACATTTTGATATATTAAATACATTTATTTTTCACATGTATATAAAATCACATGCATGAGAGAAAAAAGAAAAAAGGAAGCTCAAGTATCTCTTGCATTTGATTCCACATGGCCAAATTCAACTTATAAGCCAACACAATTTTATACTGTTATCCTGAAGATAAATCCATTACTATTTGCAAGTTTAATACCAAGAACTGTTACATGTATTTCCAGTTCATATACTAGAGAATCCATTATTTTTTAAGCTTGTTATATTTTAAATAACATTTCTAGTCAGTGAAGAAACTAAGACAAACGAGAATACAGCCCCATGTGATGTTATACATTATGCCATGGATGTCATAATACTTGGGCTCTAGTTGAAAAGTGGAATAAATTACAAGAATCAGATACACTTTCTGAAGTCCTGCTGATGACTGAAAAAATAAGAATAAAATAAATAAAAATAAAATAAAAGAAGAAAATCAGTGTCAGGCACCAAGAAGAGTTTAGCAGGCAGCCTAAGTCTTAATTACGCAACAGAAAGCTGTGAGAGACTATCAAATACATAAATTTTACTGTTAGGGAAAAGAGTTTGATAAATGACTATGCAGACAAGGTTTCATAACAATTTATCAGTGACTTGGTGCCTGCTTGGGCAGAGGGCTGAACTTGAGAAGAGGATATGAACGCACGGAATATTTACCTAGGATACAGGGAAAACAGAGAGGAGCCAATCCTCTATTAAAGCAGGTCAGTCTCTTGGACAGCATATGAAAAGCGCACGTCAGAAGCAATGATGAATCTGACACAAACTTGATGTTTACCATACATGAAAGCCCATTAAGTCTTTCCTACTTAAGCTGGAAAAGTATCTTACTCATAATAAAAACATCCTTTATAATTGACAGAATGCAGCACGTGGTGGATTCCACTTACATTTATTTTTCTTCTTTTAAGTTTCCACTGAACTTATTCTTTAAAGGAATAAGTCTTGGAATTTGTCAGAAAGGTTTAAACACTGCATAGCTTCTCTCAACATCGTGTGCTGGAACTAAGTAACTTAATAGCACAGGAGGGAGGCACTGCCTGAACTTCAGTTTCTTCACGCTCATTCCTTCTTGTCCCCTCCTGTTGGTGCCACACCATATGTTTGGTCAGTAGTGCATATTCTGAATTATATGAAGCACAGTTAATGGAATTATTGACACAACAAATCAATAAACAGCAGTTGATCTGTAGCACTGCGTATGTTTGGAAAATGATCTAAAAATAAACACATTCTTTTGGTAAAAGATTTTGGCCCTCTAAATATCTTCTAGGAGAAAAAAGGAAAATACAGGGCAGATGACACATTTTGAAATAGAACACCAGCGCTTCTACTTTTCCACAAAACAGAATTAAGTTTGTCAAGAACCACCCAGTTAGTAAATGAAACCAGTGTATTTTAAGCTGGCAGAAATTCTGAAAAGACTTTAAGGATTGAAAAGCGTATACAAATATACTCTTCTCCCTACAAAATTTGTACCACTAAAAACTTATGTTTTATCACTGTGACAGAGTCACATGGTGGGACAGTGCTGTTTGCATGTTTTCCAGATAATGTATTTAGAGTCTTATTTAAAGAATATGAACCATACAAGAGCCCTGGAACAAATATTATCTCTGCCTCTGTGTACAAATAGTATCAAATGCTGTGCATAAACAAAGATACATGATACTGACTTGTAAGTATGTAAAATATACTGACTGCTAAGTACGTAGACTAGAAGTCATACAGGAAATAGAGACTGCAGATACCCTAAGACTGTGAGGATGTATTTTGTCCTAGAGGATGTAACAAATAATTTCCTCCTTCCTCCAGGAAAGCAAGGAAAATGCATGTCTCTTTATTCAGATGCACCTTATTGCCCTACCAAATGACAAAACTTTGGAAGAAATATTTTCAACTTTGCACAGGCTTTCTATCAACTCAAAAAATGTAATGATGCAAAGTTTTCATTTCTGTTGACAAAGTTTCCATGTTAGTTAGGTCTGCATGCTGGGTACCCAGTGCTTTTCCTTCTAAAAAAAAACTTTGCTGGATATATAAGGCAGCAATAAAACGCAACAGGTCTTCAGTTAGCAGAGGTAGTATTCTTTGGAGAGCTGTCTTCATAAATTGCAGTATTTATGTGACATTTTTGTTTATGATTTTAGAAAGCAAAGCAAGCAGTTAAGTCCAAAAAAAGGCAACACAAAACTTGTGCTTCCAAACAGACAGCACTTTCAAAACAATCTTTAATATCTACATCCATTTGCTTACTGGTATACTTGCAAATGAAAAGTTTATGCAAAATGAACTTCTGGATCTATCAAGCTTCAGATAAAATGCAAGAAGGAGGGGAAGAAAAAAAAGAAAAATGCTCTACAATGTTTTGTAAAAACAGAAATGTATTTCTAAATTTAGTTGCTTCTATTCTATTAACCAGAGTTCCAGGAGTACCAATAAATCACATTAATATTATCAGCTTATCATACGTCTGCCCACAAAACACACGGAAAGCACATAGATTAAAACAAAAGAAGCCAGGAACAATAGTTTCTAGCCCCTAAAAATATATGCCTGCATTTTATACCATTCATTCAACCAGCCTCAAATTCCAACTTCGGTTCCTCTGCGTGTGCAATGCTTTATTAAGCAGGTTGAAGCAAATCAGCTCCATGCCACAAATGACTGCGGCCAATACCCTGGCAGCACTTTTAGGAAGGAGTTCAGATCTGCCAATTCTTACAGCTACACTCTTTGACAGGTTAAGTTTATTTGTACTACTGTTCAATCTATTTCCAAATGCTGCTTTCCATTTCTGGGCTTCACACAGCAATGAAATGAAGCCCAAAATCACCCTCCCCCAAAAAAACACCGCAAGAACCCTGTAAGCAATCCCATTAACTTTAAGTAAGCTAAGCAATTTAGTTTAGATTTAGTTTTCAAGTTTCAACTTTAAAGTTATGCAAAATTCTATAAGAAAAAAAATTCTTAATGAAAAAAATCAGTTATTAAAAATCCTAGAATCATAGAATGGCCTAGGCTGGAAGGGACCTTAGAGATCATCTAGTCCAACCTCCCTGTCATGGGCAGGGACGCCACCTCTCGACTAGACCAGGCAACACATGGGGACCAAGTGGGAATCAAACCCGCGACCTCGGTGTTGTCATTGTTGTCAGCACCGTGCTCCAACCACTGAGCTAACCGGCCCCCTTAAAAATCTACCCGTATTATTAATAAATATACATAACTTCTTGTCACAAACTAATACAGTTGGTCCATATTCAGGGCATCATCTGTTAGAGCTGCACAACACTGTACAGTTATTATTTAGCGACTCAGCTTCTGTTTTAAGAATCACTCTCTTTTCAAGTGTTCTTCAGAACACTTTTATGGAAAATAAAAGTGCCATTGTGTATCTTCCTAAAATTATGGGTGTTTCCAGAAATTCTTCCCTTGCTCTGAACACACAAGCAACCTCCTTTGCATTTGATAGCTCAGTCATTCTAAGAAATGCATGCATCTCAAGCAAAGATAACTGTTTATCAGGTTATACTTTCATGCCAGCTTTTTGCACTGATAGACTTTGACATATCTGTCTTGAGAACTGAACTCATTTTAATTACCAGTAAATTAAAAATACTAACAAGACACTTGTCTGATGTTCTAGCATGAAGCAATTTGTTCTGTTACAGCAGCCGAGACAGGAGATTCTGGTTTTAGACACAAAATGCTGAGTAAAGAGGAACTCAGGGTGTAGAACTCCAGGTTGGATCAGACTAAAATTACTGGTCCTTGAAAAAACAAATAATCAATCTGCAGTCAGTTAAGTACTTCTAGGTGGGATAAATAAGGGACATATGAAGCTTGTTCTGTTGCTTTAGTTTTTTTTCTTAAGGAAAGGCCCTCCTGAACCCTCTACCTCCTGCAAATTTCTGATAGCAGTTACACTGTTACTCAATTGTGACTTTTAATGCTGCATTAGATGTGAAAGTTTATAGTTATCCCATAATTATGCATCTTGCTTTCATCACTGGAATACAAGCGCCTGTGAGGTTTCTTTCCCAGGCACTCTTTACGAGAGTAAAATATAAGTTTATTTTGCAGGACACAAATTAATTGAATAAATCTGCATGTGTAGAATTAAGTGTAAAGTCTGACATTAACAGTTTAACCAGCTCATTAGACTTCTTCTAACAATTACCGCACGCTAAATTTCATCCACATGAAATCAGTGTTGTGCAACTTCTGCCACGATTTCACACTCTAGCTGACACGCCAGCTATTTTCTTATGTAGATGAATTAAGAGAATGTTCCACTGGTATAACTAACCAAAATTTAAGTGTTTTGAATTAAATTGGAGAAGTTTCTAGAGTAAAATCACAGAAAATTCTGGTGTATGTTTTTACCATTTATTAATCTTTCGCCTTTGCTTCTGGATGCTCAACTTTGCACTTTGAAGACTTACTTTCTGAAGAAGGCTGAGAAATTGTAGATGGTAGTGACTTCAAACAGAATCCTAACTACTGCCCCTGGCTCTGGAGTACTAAACCTTTTGTAGGCACATCAGATACCCCAGAATACTGTTCAGATCTCTAACGATACTTGTGGATCTCTCATCCAAGCTTCCCCCAATTTTGCAGACTGGTATTCTAAAACTGGACACAATCTCCCAGGATGTAAAAACGACAGATGTACCAACAACTTTGTGTTCCGCAGCAGCTTACACAAACCCGCTCTCCCTTGTGGTGTAACGGACATATCACTCACTAGATCTCATTAACTTCTAAAAAGTTCACTACTATAAATGGGAGCAAAAGCCACTTGCCTTGCTGTATTCTTCATTCTCTTGTCTCTGAACTCCTCTACTCCATAACTGCAAGGAACACAAGCAGTTCTCTGACAGTTAATGGAATTACTTCTACTGCTTCAAAAATGTCCAAGGTAGGTGAACAGACCATAACTGCATCTCCCCAGTTTCTGGCACCTTATGTAGGTTTTCCAAAATAAATATTCAGAAAGCTTACCTGTTCATCTTAAAGAGAACACGACCCTAAATCCCCTTTGAATTAACTACTGATGTCCAAAGAGACTGGTGAAAACAAACATCAGTGTGTGCTATAGTATACAAGAAGAGCATTAAACAACAGTTTTCATATAATTTACGCTTGCAGCCTGTTTAAAAGTAACTTGCAACTATGCAAATAGGGCAATGGTTTTCATCCTGACTACATCAGACACCAACTGGGCAGCGCCACAGCACACATGACCAGACATGCACCTTTCGGCAGTGCAATCCAAGGTGCACACACACACTTTGTGTGAGGAAGGGGTCTGTGTTTTGGTCATGCATGGGACTATATTTGAGTTAGATGACGGAGGAAGGGCTGCAGGATTTTCAGGAAAGAGTAGCATGGAGCAGGTTGCTAGAACGATTCAGAACCAAAGTCTCTTTGTTGCTTAGATGTGAGATCTCCTCTGCGAAGAAGAAGCAGTATTTAGGCTAGATTTAAATCCAAGATTTTAAAACAGAGCTATCCAGCTTTCTATTGTTAACTTGATTTCAATTATATCAAGTTTTCAGATAAAATCTGTAGTTTTATTTTATCAGTTTCTAATGATTTGTCTCATATCCAAAAACTTAAGAGAAGACATTCTCACAGGCAAAAATTTCCACGGTAACAGAGTTTTTGCTGAATCCATGTTGTATGTTTTTTCTCAAAACTACTAGTTTTGAAGATGCTCCCACTGTGTCACATCAATTTTGATTTAGCTCCAACTCATTCATAATAATTACCTCTATATTTTACTTCAATCTTAGCACTTCAAGTAATGAAAAAGTAGCCTGAAGTTGGAGACACTTCACTGATGGGAAGTAACACTACAGTACGGTCAGTCATATGCAAGGCAGCTACAACAAAATATGCTATATTTTTTATATTATCCAGTAGAGTTCAGCCAAACCTAAAAGAAAGAACACTTACAGATCTCCCATTTATTAGCAACGACTCAGGACCTGCAAGTATTCCAGAACTTCAATATCTATTAATAAACCAGTGGCAGAGTAGGACTGCTATCTGCTGACAAGACAGCCTTGATAATACAACAGCAAAGCTATGATTATACAAGCATTCATATGAGTTCCCCAGTGTAGATCTGTTGACACTCCATTTTGAAACATGTGAAGTTTGCCAAGCATATTAAAATCTGACCATTTTGAATCCTTACAGCCATTTAAAAAATCCTTGAAAATTTCTGAGCCTGAAGCAAGAGCACAGAAAACCCTCAACAACGATGTATGTTTTGTTATGATCTCAAAGTTGATTATTTATGCAAAAACTGCGTAATGAATAAGAGCTCAACATCCACATTTGAGAAAAGCAAAGTCTAAGTACGGTCTCTAATTCATCTGCTTCACTGCAAAGTAGTTCTTATTTCTTTCTCTGTGCAATGATGTTTAGACTGTGTTCAGCACTATGGTACCCTCATTGCCTGTAAGAATTTCTGGTAGGACAGGTATGCTAAGCGTAACTCAAAATGCTACAGCAGCTGTCATCAGATTTTTCTCACAGAGGGAACACTTTATCAGAGCTCCCCTGCCTATACCTCATGAGTTTTGTCATCTCCTGCAGAGATACTACTTCGAGGATAACGTAGTAATCACATAAAATAAAACACAAATTACTGCTTAGGCATCATCACTACATAGATTTTAATGCATATAGCCCTATCTCAGCAGGTGCTAGGCAGGTATGTAGAGCACAGACAAGCTCCGAACAACAGTAACGCTTAGAACGATAAATTCTAGTTACAGCAATTACACACTGTGCAGCTCCACATTTCCTACATGTAAAATAGCAATATAATCCTTGCTAACAGCCTTCCCAAGGGTGTCATGAGGATTAAAGATTTGTATAGCGCTTTATTCATTCCAAGTGCTATGTCTAATATATTAGATGTGCTACTCACTTCTAGGAGCCATCATAGGGTACCTTTTTATAATGGATAAATTACTATAAACTTTATTTTCTTCTTTGGGTTAGAAAAGCCATTTCTCCCAAAGCATGTGATTTGATCTCTGTCCATTAGAATGTGTTGCAAAAACATCAGCATATTATCAAATGCAAAAATGCTTTCAGTTCCAAACACCATAAAATTCTCTCACTTTCGAACCGTTAAATACATAAGTAGAAGAGGAACTACCAGACTTAACAGAGTCAAAAAATCTTCAATTGCCATACTCATAGAAAGGGGAAAATCTTTTGAAAGATACTATCTTCAGAGAATTTCCAGTGTATGCTATGTTGAAAGCCAAAGTTACCACAACACTATGTGAACACAGCAGAAAGTGCCCTGGTGTTTTATGGAAATATTGCAAATTTTATGTTCTGTGAACTCACAGGCCATGCGAGCCCAGCATAATAATTATGAACAAACAAGCATCTAGCAAACCACTTTAAATATGTGAGACACTGGATGTCATATCTATAGAAGTTACTACGTGAAACTGAACTCACTTCCATGTAAACTTTTAAAGAAAAAGAAAGCAATTATTACTGAAAGAGAAAGACATTAATCTTTGGATAAAAGCACAGACTGTTTCAGCAGCCTTGGGTTTCTGCTAGGTCCAAGTTGGTCTCATCAAATTTAGCATGGATCTGCATGAAGCAACTTCATACCTGTTGAGATGTTAGTGAGGGAAGAAGGAAAAAAAAATCCAACAGCAGCAATATTTTTGTGTGATTCTGAGAGTTAAATACCACCGTGGTATAACCACACTCCTGAGTCCTTTAGTAAAGCACGTAAGCTATCCTAGATCACACCCATCCTAGTATTACAGGAAATCCAGACAGGCAAAAGTTATATATGAAATTCTGTACTTTATCTAGCCCATTCCAGCTTCAAAGAATTTAAGACAATAGTTTTAGCATGAAACTTTCTACAGAAGAAGAATAAGAAATACTTGCTTCCAACTACGTTATATGGTAACTGAATGTCACTTCCTGGGTAACATGTACAGGTCACAAATTAAATGTTACAGATCCATGAGGGCAACATCACTAGCCTGTGTTAAGAAAATTAATGAAAAAAGAGACGTGTACATCCTTACAGCTAACACAGCTATCAAATAGCAAATAATGAACACTGGCATGATTATATATACAATGGTTCAGCTCGGTGGCAAAAGGAGAAAGCAGGGGCATACAGAAATAGATACCCAAAAGAAACATCAGAATTAACAGTTCCCTCTTGTGACACCGTCTGACAACCGTCCCGTACTAAAGCGGGTGGCAAAACGGGCGGCGAAACTTATAAAGTTCAGAATAGATCTATCCCAAAAGCCCCCAAACGCAGCAGAGCACGCAGCACCAGGGCTGGCAGAAGTTAAGCCGGCACCTCCGCTCCCCGCCTTTGTTCTCCGGTGCCAACCGCTGCAACATCCGGAGCGGAAGGGAACCC